>NC_092814.1:83701840-83979340 GCF_023375885.2 Dermacentor andersoni
TATTACTATGGGCATTACTGTGACGTTCAGCCAGAGCTGCTATAGTGCTGCTACGAAGGTTGTGCTCATCAAAATGTGCTACACACTATTGTGTACTGCAACTATTAGCAAAAGGTAAGCTGTGGTACAAAATTATAGTGTTGCAAAGTGGCATTCAACATACTCTTGGTTAGACACCAACTGATAAGTAGAATGCAGTAGCAGATTACATGTGCGCTAAAACATTGCTTAAAAAATGCCTTCACTTAGCGTTGTTAGCAGCACTGACTTCCTGCTAAGCCTAGGTATGATGATATATCATACATGCCAACCCATGAACATTAAAATTTGTAAAAATCTTATGGACAAAACACTGAAATAGGAAAAGGGGAGAATAATGCACATTTTTAAAAGTTTACCCTGAGCACACTACTTTTGTGGGGCACATATGTACTTTATTTACAATCATTTACCTTTAGACCCAGCACAAAAACAGCAGCTAACTTGGATGACAAATTGACATGCAATACACTGTTTTTCGATCACAGTGGCTTATTCAGCCACTCTGCTGTTGTTCGTTTTCCCAGTTTAAAAAAGTTGTCTGAATAAACTTGTTCAAAGCAGGTATCCCTTGGGTATCATTTCACAGTCAGGAGACTTCCAAAAGTATGGTCAGAGACCAATGAGCAAACCTTTTTGTAAAACAAAATTTAGTTATAGTAAAGCTTAACACAACATTAGTAAAATCACAGTTCTGTGATTTTACTATAATCACAAACTAAGTTCAGTAAAGTTGGCAGGTATGCTATAGTAACGTGTGCACTTTATCCTATAGACTTGGTAAGTTGCCATTTCCATGTGCCAGTCTTAGCATTGCCTAAAAGTATTGGCATTCTTTTTTCTTTTTTGGGGGGAGGGGGGGTTGCAGTACACTAACTTATGATCACTATAATTGCAGATTAATTCTTCTGCACGAAGCAACTGAACTTGCACACCTTTAGTGGTTGAACAGGTAGAACCCCCAATGTACATATTTGATCTCTTTTTCAGGGTACAAGTGATCAAACCAGTCCCTGCAAAGCTACCATACTGTAAATACAAGTACTTCAGTAGTTTCACAGTAGCTCGAATTACAGAAGGTACCGTTTACATAGCCAGCTAATTTTTTTTTATTTCATGCCCTAACCATGGAGTGATTACACATGAAGAGTTCATGAGCCCTTATTTGAAGAGAGTGCCTGGAAAGCTTGTGCAGAATGAGAAGCAATGTACAAAAAAAAAAAAAACCACTCTTATGCAGGCCTGGGGGGGGGGGGGGGGGGGGGGGGTATTCTGTAAGTGTCCATTTCGTCTGCTGCTGAAGTGCTGATTGGCTGGGGGGACCTGTCTCCTCCAGACTTGTAGCCCAGCCAATCAGCGCTCCAGCAGCAAACGAAATGGACAAGTCCACTAGGTGGACACTTACAGAAAATCCCCCCCCCCCCCCCCCGCACTGCTAGGTTCCAGAGATGTCAAAAATGGTTTACAATAATCAGTTGTCCGATAAAGGCAGAGAGGATTCAATAAAGCAACAATATTCATCTGTAAATATACTTGTACATAGCTTCTTGCCTGCATCTTCCCACGTAACAATATAACAATATTGTAGAAAATGTACTCTGGCACACTTTAAGTACTAAGACCAGACATTTAAAACAAGCACATGCTCAAACATGACAAATTTTATTCAATGGCAAGGAAACACTTTAAGAATGTTTGGCCAGCATTTCTACCAGGTTCTGCTAGCTGTGCCTCCTCCAACAACACGGTGCACCTCGTACATCACTGCCAGTACGCATGGCTATGGAGCAAATAGTTTATTCCTTCTAAATTTATAGTTTGAGCCCACCTTTTCCAGTGCTTAATTGTGATTTTCTATTCAAGAGCCAAGCACTTCTGTGGAGACCGAGGTGGCATTCTTGAACAGTCACTTTTAGGATACATACACCTTCACAAGATTTTGCTTGACAACTGCCAGATGCACCACGTACTTGACGTCTACAGGCAACAGTAGCGCTAGCGATGCGAAATCTTGCAAAGGTATTCCTGAAAGTGATCACTGGAGAATAGGGCCCAGTTGTCCTAAACTTGGGCATGTAGTCATGCTGCAATGAACTTAGTGTTACTGAGAGAAACAAGGCTACCTTTAACACGGGATGTGCCTACAGTATGCTGCACACACAACGGATGTGTCCTGTATGTGTGTCACAACTTCTTCGGAAGGTTTTTCATGACAAGGCCCATGTGTCAAATATTTGCAGTGCAACAAGCAACAAAAAAAAATTAATTTTTTCATACTGGTGTCAGACCTCTGACAACTTGATTTGAATATTATCGCCCTACTGAATTTTCTCTGTCCAAGTAAAAACTACTGTAAGTTGCAAGTTAGGCACGCACAGATGCTAAATAGTGAGGATTATGTCAGTGCACAAGAGACTCGCACTACAGGCTGTTTGTTAGGTACAGGTGCCCATAGCAATTTTCTTTCTTACACATGCGTTTGCTTCTCCTTGTTGTACTGTGCAACATGTAAGCGAGTGTAGGCATTGACATACTCCCCAAGCCCTCTGGCCTCCTGTCTATCATTATTCTAGACTGCAGAGCCACTACTTTTCTGTTCCTCTGCATTATCCCTTGCAACTGATCCAAACAAAGTGAAATGACCAGGTGGCATAGGGGTGTCAATGGCCTCTTGAAGTTACTTCCACCTCAGCTATCGATGTGTAACATATAAGCCAGCATGATGCAATGGTGCTACCTTTGCAGTGCTATTTACATTCAATAAGTGAAAAGGGAGCATAAAAGAACACTTTCAGTGCTCCTCCATGTGGGCCTGAAATGTTTTGCTAGTTTGTCCTTCATATTCACAGAAATCTGTTGTCACTGGACTTCATATAACCTCGTCTAAATGTGTGTGCCTAAGTCAAGACTATAATAAATTCACTGTTTGAGAATGTTTAGCATTCCAAAGCTACCCCTGGGCTATGAGAGATGCCCCAGTGGAGCAATCTTTAATTTGTACTAAAATATAAGGACACAAGAATTTTTTATATTTCGCCCCTTTTGAAATACGGCTACCATGGCCAGGAGCTGAACTTTTATCGTTGTGCTCAGCAGTACAATAAACTTCAAGAATCACTTCATTGTAGTGAAGGTTTACTGTGTATTCAAAATGTAGAGCTACATATTGCTACAACAAAATAGCACAGTTACCCAGTGAATTCCTGCAAGACATATGAACCTCTATTGAAAATGTTACTCGCTATCCAGACATGGCAGACACTCAAGTTTCCTCAAAATGATAGTCTGCTGCTAATGAATCACAGTTTGGAGCAACATATTCAAGAACTAATGTTTCTGCTTCGTTGAGGAGCTTGGAGTTCAACAGTGTCTCAAAGCTGTCACTCACACCGAGTGCCTTGAAGGTACTTGCATGGAACAGCAGCAATCTCTGCACGAGGAAAATGAATATTTATGGTTTCCAATTTTAAGCATATGACACACACTGTAGAATACAGTTCCTCTCCATAGCTGCTTACCTTTTCGGTCAGCCTGTTGTTCTGATTTGGAAGTTTCTCAATTAAAGCAGTGCTGTCAATTGCTCTCCCCACTGTCCATAACTGTAAGTGAACATCTATGAAAATTTCTAGATAATGGCACATATTAAACATTTGAGTATTACCTTGGAAAAATGATAGGGCTTTGAGCGAACCTTGTGACCTTTTGGGAAGTATACTTCAAAATACACCCTGTCGGCAAGGGGGACATTTTTTTCACCAGCAGCATGCATCTTCATTTTCATCAGTTTCACCTTCTGTGCAGTTGGAGATATGCTTGCTTTGCTTGACATAGGTTTTTCAACTGGCTTCTTTGACTCTAGAGGCAGAAAAGTAGAATGCAATGTGAATAAAAATGCAACTCAATGTAATATGCTTTTCTGTTCAATAAAATAATGAATATATGACTTAACAGCATGGTCTCAATTTTCTTAGGAAAGTACAAAATCATCATCACCATCAGCCTATTTTCACGTCCACTGCAGGATGAAGGCCTCTCCATGCGAGCCGATTCCAGCATGTGCTGGCAAATTTCCTAATTTCATCACCCCATCTAGTTTTCTGCCATCCTCGACTGCGCTTCCTTTCCCTTGGCACCCATTCTGTAACATTAATGGTCCACCGGTTACCTACCCTGCAGGTTACATTACCTAGAAAGCACCATTTCTTTTCTCTTAATGCCGACTAGAATATAGGCTATCCCCGTTTGCTATCTGATGCACATTGCTCTCTTCCTGTGTCTTTAATGTTATGCCTAGCATTTTCTGTTTCATCACTAATTGTGCGGTCCTTAACTTGTTCTAGAGCTTCTTTGTTAACCTCCAAGTTTCTGGCCCATTAGCACCAGTACAAAGCAATGATTGTACACTTTTCTTTTCAACAACAGTGGTAAGCTCCCAGTCAGGATTTGGTAATGCCTGCTGTATGCACACCAACCCATTTTTATTCTTCTGTAAATTTCCTTATGATTAGGGTCCCCTGTGAGTAATTGAACTAGACAAACATACTCATGTACAGAGCCTAGAGGCTGACTGGCGATCCTAAATTCTTGTTCCCTTGCCAGGCTATTGAACATTACCTTTGCCTTCTGCACGTTAGTTTTCAACTCCACTGTTACACTTTCTCAATTAAGGTCCTCAATCATTTGTTGTAATTCATCCCCACAGAATTGTAATTCATCCCCACAGTAAAATACAAAATAGGATAAGTGCAAAATATTTTGCTGCAAATTCTAGTTGGGTGCAAGAATTGTCAGCTTCCCCAAATCAGCTCATATGCACTCTGAAAATCATTAAAAAAAATGCCGCCAAGCACATTGTCCTGTGGCTCGTACTGGCTGCGCAAGCTAGAGTGATGCTTGATTTTCTGTGTCGTTTTTATTTTAAAAGGCTTAAAAGCTGCTTCTTGTGCAAGGATACAGAAATGTTTAGTTACTTTAATGAGTTCATTAGTTCAGTATATAACGCAAGGTGATATATTAGCATATATCATGTCAACTGATGCTTGTGGTGTATTTTTGTCTCCTGCAATACGTGCTTATTTGCTTTCTCCTACTTTTATATAAAAGTTTATCTGTATTTCTACCCTTTGAAAATTCCCTCTCAGAACTGCCGTATAAATAAATAAATAAATAAATAAATAAATAAATAGAATAAAATAAAATAAAATAAATAAATAAATAAATAGTGATATTTATGGAGGGAAACATTTATTTACGTCTATGTTGCCATTGGCTATCGTCACAATGTTAGCATGCTTCCTATTTTTTATTTTTCTGAAAGTTTCCAACTATTTCGTCTTATGAGCACTTTGCAAAAACAGTTATGCACTTCAATTTGGCAGAAAGTGCCTCAATGGATAGACCCAGAACACAAACATGTTTTCTAACAACTTCACTTGGTGTATGTGCCAAATATAACACTTGTTTGAGAAAATTGTGTATGGCATCAGTGGTTATCGTAATGACGGGGACAATGCTATAACAAATCTTTGAAGCCCTTGGTGTTACACAAGGAGTGTTTATCACACAGAGTTGAACAGAATGGACAATGATATAATCACCAGACTTCTGGGCCTCTGCTGAATATAAGAACAAGAGGAAGGCACAGGCATTTGAAAGGAAGAGTTTCAAGAGGCTATGAGAATTAAAAAAAAAAAAATATGGAGATTGAACTGCAAAAGCATTCTGCTTTGACTTGTCTGAACAAAAACTTTTGTGTTTTTCTTCAAAACCACATTTTTGTGGGCACAAGGATCTTTTTCTCGGCAATCGCTAAAACTTTGACAAAGATTTTTCTGTGAGTCGTTCCTGAATATGGGTCATGCCTACTGAACCAAAAGAAATCTGTTTGCTTTAGAACTTTTGTGTTAATTAATAGGTTTGTCTAAAAGAGGTGGTTGAAATTTGAGCCGCTAACTTCCAAAAAATTATCTTGCTTAATTCAGAAGCCCAGTGTATCCAAAAATAAGCAGAAGAAACTTCAGCTGTGCACTAAAGGTTAAAAAATAATACAAAAAAGCATGATGCTTCTTTACTGATATCCTAATATCTTAAACACATTTCAATATTTTTGTGTAATATTCGGTGTGCTACTGGGGTAGAATTAAAAACCAGCTAAGTTAGAGGCGACTGTAATTTAACACTATAGTTGACTGCTCATCCCCTCTTAACAGCCAAGTGCGCCTGCAACACCACAATAAATTAAGCACTAGGATGACACAAGGAGACGGGACGGAGCACTTCATCCAGTCCCATTGCCATCATGCTTACGGTAAATTTATCATGACGTTGCACCAACTTGGCCTTCAATATAAATCTTGGTGTTTACAGATACTGTTTCGAGGATGATGTGTTCTACCATACAGAGCAAAATTTCTTCATGAAAGTTGGATTTATAGCCTTGCAAATTACCCAGATGGTGACCGAGTGAGTATTCACTAGGCACCATCAAAATCATTGTGCAAAGTATAAAAACACATCTGCCGTACAAACACAGTTATCAGCATTAGTTATGAACAAAGGAATACAATAGCGAATCATGGAGTGCAAAACCAAAGTGTCCCCCGCAACATACACTTACCTAATATCTTCTGGACCACTTTTGTGGTAAGGGGCATGTGCTCCGATTGCGATGGGAGACATTTGCATTTGTGGTCCTGAGCGTGGCGGTGCCGCACGCAGAAATTAGCTGCGCAGAGTCCACAGGCTATTGGAGTCAGCTCCTTTTGCGTGCACTCACTAAATGTGCATCCGAAAAGTGTTCCGGTCCTACTGCACTTGGCTTCGTTGTCAGTAAGAATGTGGGTCTAGACAGGGGATGCGCAGCAAACACAACACTGCATTCATCTGCACAATTCGCTACTAAACACAATAAATTGCTCGCATACCTGCACTTGATCGCACACATGCGCATCCGACGTACGATGGTCACTGCTGTTGACAGGGTTGTGTGAAACACTGCATGAGCGCGCTAGTTCCACAAAGAACAACATGGAAACGCTGCGTGGCTGCATATGATTGTACCACACTTACCAAAACGAGTTCTTGCAGTGCACACACTCAAAAGGTAAAAAATCTGGAAACGGAAGTACAAAAAGCTTTGTGTAACACACGAGGAGTGATCATAACTAGTCTTGCTAATGCGACAGGTACGCAGGTAAGGCGCTAAATCTGTCTGTACAGTCACATTATGTGCACATGACTTCAAGTACACGCACACTGGACATAACTGCTGCGTGCACCAAGGCCATGAAGTTATCATAGCTGTTTAAAAAGCCGAAAATCGACAAGAACCATACCTAGTGCGCCTACTCACGTACTGCAAGCGCGCTATGTGAAAGCAGTGTATAAATAATATCATAGCAGAGCTGATCCACCCACCTAAACGATTGCATGATTCCACGTGACAGTGTTTACCCAGCTGAGGCAGTTCTGCCATAATTTCACTCATACCAGGCACCGCTCATACAAGGAGTTTTGCCGCGGCATACAGTACCGATTAAAGCTTGCCTGCGCGTCTCCTTTTAATTTATATATCTGGATTAATCAGAGGGAATTCGACTGCACTTTTAACAGCATAATAAATTATTTCGATGACTATACAGAGTGCCAGCTGATTGCTGAGCAATAAAATCGCGCAAGCCCAGTCAACCAGCTGGATACGATTTGGACTAGTTTCGACTCTACTCAGACCGTGTAAATTAGAGCGTACTTGACAAGTGTAAATGTACCGTTTCAAAGACTGCACGACAGGCAAAACCATTTGCAAGTGTAAACACATTTCTTTGCAAAACCTTTTTTAAATGCCAAAAGTAACGATTGTTCTCGCAGGAGCGACGACTTACTCGGAGTATAAAAAAAAATAGAGAAAACGTTTTTTTGCGTCTTAGCTTAGTCCAACAACCTGAAATCCAATCCAATCCAATAGGTCCTTATTTTTGCTGTGTGTCCGCGTGTTCGTCATTCGTGGCTAGCGCATCTAAATTTGCAATGAATTTTGTCCCGTGTGTCACCTGGGTTCCTCGAGGAGTAGCTAAGGCAAACCCCGAGAAAGTAAAATTACTCAGCGAGCAGCTAAAGGAGCTGATAGAAAAAGGTAAACACAAAAACGACAACAAAAATATGGACGGTGACGGCGACCTGGAGGACGGTAACGAAGGAGCGTGTGAAGATGACATTACAGCAAAGTATGGTTTGGATACGTATGATGATGAAGACAGTGCGGCGCAAATGGGTAATCTGGCTGAACTTGCCGTGTACGCAAACAACGCAGACGACCCCTACTTGGACCCTCAAGACGGCGAAGACAGTGAAGAAGAAATAGACGACTTCACTATAAGATCCACCGACAACTTGATTGCGGTGGCACGTGTAGATGAAGATACGTGCGCTACAATTGAGGTATACGTCAACAACCATCAGGAAGAGCATCTCTATGTACACCATGACATAATGCTACCTGCTTATCCGCTGTGCTTGGAATGGATGAATTTTGACCCAACGGACGCGAATCCTGGCAATTACTTAGCCGTGGGGGACATGACTCCTGTGATCAGCGTTTGGGACTTGGACCTTGTTGACACCTTGGAGCCTGCGTACAAGTTAGGCAAGAAAGCGAAGAAGAAAAAGGCAGCTGGCGCCAAGGCAACTATGAGGCACAGTGATGCCGTCCTGAGCCTGTCGTGGAATAAGCAAGTTCGGCATCTGCTTGCCAGTGGATCTGCCGACAACAAAGCACTCGTATGGGACTTGGACACGGGTGTGCCGGCTAGGTGCCTCTCAGCGCACAAAGAGAAAGTTCAATCTGTTGCTTGGCATCCTTTTGAAAGTCACACTATGCTAACAGGCGCATGCGACAATACAGTCAAGCTTTGGGACTGCCGAAATACCGATGCCAGCTTCAAGTCGTGGACTGTTGACGGTGAAGTAGAGAAAGTCTTGTGGAACCACTTTGATCCATTTTACTTCTACGTTAGCACAGACAATGGTTTTGTGTATGGTTTTGATGCCCGTACAGACCAAGCCGTATTCACACTCTCAGCCCACAGTAAGGGTGTCACTGGCCTTGCACTGAGTGCTTACTGCCCGGGATGTCTCATCACAGCGTCGGAAGACAAAACATTGAAGGTGTGGGACGTATTGGATCACAAACCAGTGTTTGTATTTGAAAAAGAGGGGTTGAATGTGGGGTCTGTGCTTACACTAGCCAGCTCCCCAGATGAACCCTTTGTAATCGCCATTGGAGGTGACAACAAATCACTTGGATTTGCGGTAGTTGACCTCAAAGAATGGACTGCTTTAAACTGCTTTGAAGGTCGGAAGCTGCTGAGAGCAGAAATGCAGACAGATGATATGGAGACAGATGCGCCTTCAGGAGCACTTGGTGGCCTTTCACTTGACAATTAAGAATTCCACATGTTATAGATGAAACATGGATTGGCTCAAGATGCCATGCTGCATGACATGAACAGTAATAAAAACACTGCACTGAAATTTCAAGCATAATTTATTGCTTTAACAAATAGGTAATTGTGTAATAGCATAAATGTCCATAAAAATTGCCAACTTGGCTTGTGCAACCTGGAATTTTTGCAAACTTTTAGGCTCGTTACATCTTTTGCAGTTGGTTGATGGCTTCTCGTAGTGCTTCTCTGTTTGCTTCCGTTTTAACACCAATTTCTTCTATGCTTTTTGAGTCCAGATTCACAAATGCGTCCCAGTCAACCTACAAAATACAAAGACAGTGACGTTTCTTGGCAACACAAGTGCACCATGGCCTACCTCATTTTCTTCAAAGTTTTCGGCGTACTTGTCAAGACCTAGTTGTTGGAGAATGCTCATTACACCTGAAAAATAAAGATATGGTACCCAAATAACTAGATGTGAAGTTTAAACAAGCTGGTTTAGATTGAATGCAGTCATGTTCCTAATTCCACTTGTTTCCTACTTAATCAGTTTGCCAGACAGAAAAATGGCATTGCAATTGTTTAGTTACCATCAGATCTCGAGTTGCTGGTAGTACACAAATTTTCTTACTCAATATTGTTCTTTGTGGCTTATTCGTTTTGTGCTAGCCTCACATTCCCTTATGGCAGCTATTGCAGAGAGAAATTGTGACACTTTCAAGTATGCTTGTGGAATCTAGATGAAGTCTGGTCAGCAATGCTCAGTATGCTTTTATTATTATTATTATTCTAAGCAATGCATTTTGTCTGAAATGTTCTCAAAAACATTGAATGGTGGTAATTAGAGGCTAAAAAGTGAACGTCAAGCACCTCAGGATCTGCAAGGTTGAAGTTGAAGCAAATTTATGTACTGCCCCCATTTTTCCATGCAAGTTGAACAACCATACTGGTGGTGCGTGCAGAAACTAATGCCAGCTCAGCCACTAGTATTTAAAAAGCAAAACTATACTTGCTGTATTCTGTTAATGCTGTGACATCACTTCACAATTTGGCAGGATTTGTGGCTGGGCAGACTTCCTCCTTACATTATTTTTGTTTTGTGTTGCACTGCATTATGTCCTTGAGCAAGTACCAAATCGTGCAACATGTCCTCCTCTGTTCTAGACTAGCTTGAAATTGGCTCAACCAGGCCTCCATGAGAGCCTTTTACAGATTTTAGCTGATACTGCCTGCACATGCACCAAATGCCATGCACACTTGTCGATTTGCACATCACATTCTCCGATTTTTACTGTCTTTAAGTATAACCAAGGTGACCTCTCTCTATTTTCTAAATACCTTCAAGACGTAACCAAACTTGTGGCTCACTCAGTTGTCTGATGTGCTGCTAGTAATTGTTGCATGGCTCAATGTGGCAGCAGAGTAGACGACCGGGTGAGCTGGAGCGAGTGCAAAATGCCACAATGTTTGCTCCCATGTGACCGCCTTCTGTGTCGTGACTAGAAATCGGAACTTTAGGCAAAATGCCTATTTTCCACTGAAGTCCTTCTTGTGCCTATTTAACATATAAGCATGAACTATAAGTCTAGAAACATTTTAGTGTCATTTGTATTGTGCCTATAAATGCCCATTTCGATGTTGGTGCCTATATTGAACTTTCAGGGCCTAAAAATGCCTTCCATGCTTTGTCCCAGCCTCAACTTGTTTATAATGTTACAATTTGCTGGGAAACCTCTCTGAAGGCAGCTGATTATTACCATAAATGCTTTGCAATTGTAAAGGTTGTCATTACCAGCTTTGCAGCAGTCTATAGAAGTGCTGTGAAAAAGGCACAAACTGCTCTACCTGGCGATACAGTTGAATGTGACTTAGCACACCTGTGCGCTCACAATATGTTTTTAGCCGAGAAACTTCAAAGCTCGGGTGCAACAATGACCCGGAGTGTGGGGCTCATTTTGCACACTCAAGAAAGGTTTGCCGCCATCTCCAATAGACCTATTGCTGATATAGTTAGTCCGAAACTTAAATCTTTCTCAGACAAAACACCCGGGTTTTTCGTACCGAAAGAACTGCTCTAACTGGCGAACATTCTGCAATTTCAGAGGGCACTGAATCATTGAACGTTTTGAAATACAAGTATGCGCCACTAACTTCGGTAAATGTTCAGCAGTCCTTTTCTCAATACAAACTAATACTTGCTGAAAAAGGGCATAGCACAAAACCTGAAAACCTTGGGATAGTGCTTGTTTGTAACTGCTTTCACAACTTTTCCCATGGTGTCTAGTTACACTAAATTTTAGATAAACCTTGCAATCTACGTAATCTGGCTCATTCTGTTTTATTGAAAACTAAAATGAATTTCACAAAACAAGTCTTTAAGTGAACTGTGCTCCTTAGAAAATATAATTTATCCTTGGATGCGCACCAGAAGTACTTATTAATTGAGCCTATTACATGCTTAAGGACTGTAATTGGTGCCTATATGTGCCTTAAATGGCAGCTTTAGTGCTTGTTCAATGTGCCTAAACGTCCAGTCCCTAGTTATGACATGCACCTCATGGGAAATGATAACAATAGGAACACATAGACCTGCGAGGGTGATGGAGAAACTGTGGAGGATTGACGTGTCAGCGGGTCTGAAACTGATTCATAGAAAAGTTTTAACAGCAAATTATTTTAGAGGCTATGACACTTGCAAGTATTTTTTCTAGAGCTTCAAGGTTGAAGGCCCTAATTTAATGCCACAAATGTTGAAAAGTGTCTTGCCCATACTCCTTTAAAGTTCGTTACACAAAGTTGTTCTTACAGAACAATTAGCTCATGTGAGCTTAAGGAACGTAAACAGTATAAAAATGCTTCCAGCACACATTAGTGGAGTACTGAACGTTTATGCATTTGCTTCTTCTAAATTGTGAAACGCCAGTCATGGATGTGTACTCAATGCAAGTAAAAAAAAAGAAATGTCATAGGTTTCCCTGAACAATAATAATAATAAAAAAAAATATGAAAGGAAAGTACCTTTGGGTTTTTACATCTCTTGGAAGAACAGCTGGATGCAAGAATATAGTTAGGAGTATTAACTGAGTTGGTTGGAAAGACAAGGAAATTTTTTCTCTGCAAATTAATTTTCTGGAAGACATCTGCAGGTCCAAGTGCATCTTGTAAAACTTGAATAAAATATATTAAGACATGAAAAACAGCTGGATCTGAAGCATTTGTACCACAGTAGATTTGGTTTAACTGATGTGCCTGTTACTCTTGATAAGTCGCTTCTAGTAAAGCTGTAGCAGCAGCATTTTGTGGGGATGGCGGGCATCAAATGCAGCAATACCAGATTATATTCAGACATTCAAGACACGTAAGCGTTCAAACTGAAGAGTTGCTCGCACGACTGGTGTTGGCTGCAGTGCATTGTGAGCTAGTCTGATAGTACGACTGAGGGAGGGGGTGGGGGGAGGGAGTACTAAAGAAAGAAAAGCAATCTGCTTCACGTGATTGGTGCATGTAAATAAAGACAGCATTACTTTATTAAGACATACTGTTTCCAGGTGCCACATAACATTTGTAATATTTGTCACCATAAAAACGTGCTAAATATTTCTTCTGGCAAATTATGTTTAGGAATAAAAGTCTAGCTGCAAGATATTTCTTTTTATGTGGTTTTGAGCACTGCATGTATGAAGCACTGCTTAGTGAAGAGCTGAAGTGCGTAACTATTGAGCAGAGCAAAGATCTCTTGAGAACCAGAAGCAAGATGGCAGCAAGGGAGCTTCCAGAAAGTAGGCACAGTAGAAGTGGTGAGATCGGTCTGTTATAGTTTGTTTAGCATGGCACTTTCAAAATGATGAATGAGTACACACAGGCACAGTGCATCAGGCCTTGCATATATGTTGCACTCTTCGGCCCTTGCACGGCAGTTTCAACTCCTTAGCAAGTGCTACCTGTTTCCAACAGGCACACACCCGCTCCGATGACCTTCATGCAATCTCGTACATGGCAATTGTTTGCAATGTAACAAATTATATGAATGACAGTTATCAAATACTAAGCCAGAGCAACCTACTGAGTTTTGCAAAGCAGTGTTCCTGTATGCTCACATCCACATCATTCCTTTCATTCATTCAGTGAAAGTCGGGCATTTTATGAACCATTCCAGTTTATAAAGTCCAAAATCACTGAAAGGCGAGTGAGAGTAGCAATGCAACTACAGAAAGTGAAAAATTATGGTCACTGACCCAGTGAAATTTATTGTTGATGTTTCATGATGAAGAGAGCAAATATCAATTGTAATGTATTTTCACTTTGTTTTCTTTGTCACTTGCTATGCATATCTACAAACTACAAGACTATGTCCACTATATTTTGAACAAGGAACCCATATGGGCTCTGAAGCATCAATAATAATGTTTATTTAGTTAGTGACCATACTTCCTTGCTTTTTGCAACATGCTACCCGACTAGACAAGCTTTCATCAAACCCTTGACTACGTGCAATGCAACTTATGTCCTGCAAGGGGAAAAAAAGAGGCCGATGCAGACCTCTTGCTAGAGCACACAAGCTGGCATTCTCTCTCTCTCTCTTTTCCCCCCATTATTTTCGTAAATGATGACAGGGTATTGTGGTGGCCAAATTGTTTGCCGCAAGCTCAGGAGTGAAGAGAAAATGATGCTACGTATGTTTAAATTAAATTAAATTCTGAGGTTTTATGTGCCAAGGGCATAATTTGATAATGAAGCAAGCCGCAGTGAGGGACTGTGGATTAATTTTGACCACCTCAGATTCTTTAATGTGCACCCAATGCAGTGTACATGGGCCATGGGTGTTTCTACATTTCACCCCCATCAAAATGTGACCGCCATGGCCAGGATTTGATCCCGCGATCTTGTGTCTAGCGGTGCAATGCTATAGCCACTGGGCCACCATAGCAGTTAAGTATGTTTCAAGCCACCCATTAAAGGGCTAGACTACAATTTTGACAAAGTCATCAGAAGTTTATGTACTGATGGCACTATGTACAAAATATTTAGTAAGGTGTCCCATTCAAGCAAGACAAAAATGTAAGAAAAAAGTGTTATTATATTTAATCCTGTGGTATGCTAAAATATGTTGGCATGCCCACTGGCAATTACTACGGAACAATCAAGTTCAAGCTAACATCGGTAGTTCATTTTAAACGGCGCCAAAAAACACATGGACAAGGAAGAGCACAGGACCAGCGCTGGTCCTGTGCTCTTCCTTGTCTGTACTTTTTGATGTTGTTTAAAATGAATGATACGTACCAACTAGCTCACATCCAAACCCTTCTAAATAACATCGGTATCTTAACATTTTGAGCTAGAACTTATGTTCTGCTCCTGAAGCAGCACTTAATATTGCAATTATAAAAGCGATTCCAAGTTTTAAAGAAAATTTTGTACTGTATGAAGCATACTTCTGTACAAAGTGTCTTTCACAGTTTGAAACTTTGAAAAAAGTTTACATACCATAAGCGAGTTTCTTTACATTGTACGCAAGAAAAAAAAAAAAAAAAAAAAAAAAAAAAAAAAAAAAAAAAACCAGCTCGAACAATTAAACTGAATTCTGGGGCTTTAGAGGTTTTATGTGCGAAAACCATGATCTAATTATGAGGCATGCCGTAGTGGAGGGCTATGGATAACTTTTGACCACCTGAAGCTCGTGCACCCTATGCATGGTACACGAGTGTTTTTGCACATACTGCCTCCATTGAAATATGGCCACCAAGGCAGGGATTGAACCCGTGAGATCTAGCTCAGCAATGAAACACTATAGCCACTGGGCTACCGTGGTGGGTACTCAAGTAATGAAGGAGTCAGTCATTCCTTTTTTTTTTTACATACCTGGAGGCTCTGGTTTAATGCAGGGAGGCGGTTTCAGATGTCGAAGAAATTTTGGTTCAATGGCTCTTCTTGTGATCTGCATGAGAAGTACATGTTTGTTCATTACAGCTTGTTCATTAAGGATCTCTCTGTATGCAGCTTTACCTTCTGTGAGTGTGCCTGTGTGAAATTATCAGGCATGGCTGCTGGAGTGGCTTCAAGCATTTTTTCATAGTTTGGAAGTGATGGTAGTGCTGCTCTGAAAACAGTGTCTACCTCGGGAAAAGTCTGCAAAAAGGCAGGATACCTCTAATAAATCACTGCACTTTGCTGGTATGTACAGTACAATCCACTGTCAAAGCTAACCACAAATTGTTACTAGTATTTCAGGACTGGTTACAGTAGATGAAGGCCTGAGCAATATTTTTTCTTTAATATTATAGGTCTACCTAATGCGTCACATCAACTACATTTCTCCTGTCAAGTTGACGATACATCCAAGTTAAGGTGGTTTAATACTGATTGGGTGTCCCTTTTAAAGGAGTACTGACATGACATTTTTTACTTGTCCTTACTTTTTTTTTTACATTAGCAAATGAATGTCATAAAGAGTGCCCTAAATAATTTACTGTGATTCTTTTTTTTACAAACCTGTTTTGATTCTGGTACTTAGGATGTGGATGTGTCATGACAATGATACACTGGCTCATTCTGTTCCTATGATTGCTGCAGCTGTCACACAGGACCACAGCCTCAAAAATGCGTTTTGTTTATCATTTTATGAGCAACATCATCATTCTTAGCCATGTTGCTACACAACATCAGCAAGTTTTGCTATGTCATAATGCTGCAATAAAATAATGTCAATGACATGAAGTCCAGCATTTCGAGATAATTTTAGGATTGAATTAAAAAACATATCTTGTGTTTTCCAACCTTCACACTTGCTGCGATGCGATCCATTTAGGTGCAAGAAATGTGTAGTAGAGTTTTTAGAGCTTTGGAAATATGTGTCAGTAGTCCTTTAAGAGTGGCCGGTACAGTACCTGACGTACAGTGATGCTGTAGTTGCATGCCATATTAATGAGCTGAAACAAGTGAAGCTGAAATATCTGCAGCAGCACCCCTATATCCGATTTTTCACATGCCATCCATAAATTACAGTGTGAAAGAATGAGCTTGCTGGTGGAGCACAAATTCCTGCTACAGTAAACTCTCAGTTGCACGAACGTCGGTTTAACGAATATTTCAGAATAACAAACTTCTGTAAAATCCCTGGCAGTTTTCCTATGCATTCAATGCAAAAATCTTTCAGTTGAACGAATTTCTGAAAAGCGAATATTTCAGTTGAACGAACTTGGATCAGCGTGATCAGCGAACCCGGGCTCATTTTTGAAATCAGCTAAACGAAGTTTTGCGCTCTGCAGCGCTGGCGTAGCCGACGCCCTCCGCCTCCAAATAACCCCTCTAGCAGTGGCTATGTGCAGAGTGACAGTGAGCTGGTTACCTGTGCTGAGCTATCAGACCTGGAAATTGAGTCCAGTGTTATAGTCCCGAAGAAGAAGAGTGTGACGAGGAGGATGCACTGGCAGAGGCAGATTCAAATCCCGTAATTCCAGCCGAGACTGTAGGCTACCTTGGAAAGTTGCGAGACTTCGTGTCTCAGCAACAGACTGTGCCAGAGGGAGTGCACAAAAACATTGACTCTCCGGACAGTTTTCTTAACTCATGTGTTTTAAGAGCACCAGTGCAAATGAAAATTAGATTGTTTTTTTCGAAATGAGATATGCAGCAATGTAACTGTTACGCACTTTGTATATATTGATGTACATAACTAGATAAATTTCATTGCACACTTTTGACTCCATGTCTGCTGTGACCTATGCTGTTCCATATTCTAGTGAATATTCAGTTTAGCGAACTTTCAGTTAAGTGAACTATTTCCTTGGGTCCTTTGAAGTTCACTCAAGTGAGAGTTCACTGTAGTAGGGTTTGTGAAATGTTCCACTAGCACTGAGGCATGGTGGAGACATGCTGCATGCTAAGGCAATCTAGGGATGCTTGGTTGCCCCCCAGTGATTATTCCTTAAATTAAACAAAAGCTGTCCGAAGATATCATAAAAGCAGTCAAAAACACAATGTCTCGTGCATCTCATTATATATATATATTCTCTGTACAAACATCTGGCCACACAGCTAGCTAAAATAGAAGCCATAGGTCTTGTGGCGAGATTTTTTTCAACTCACTATTTCTGGAGATGTGAAGGAAATGTCTAACGCAGGCATCGTGTTGTGCTTTGGCAATACGCTCAGTGACTGCAGGTCCAAAGCCAAAGAGCTAGGCAAGTTGGCTGCTTGACTGACACTTTTTTGCACAAGCTGTCTGCCTTTCCATGGTGTCAGCTTCTGTGTTACATTGCCAATCCAGCCCTATTTATAACACATAAAACATAGAAATGAAGAAAATATAAGATCTAAGAAATATAAGATATAAATCACAGCACATGCCCCATTTCCAGTCACGGTGTCTTTAGTTCATCACACTAAGGAGCCCTCCTTAAATATCAGTTGCAACAGTTCTTTCATGTATGATGTTTCTTCGCCATTAATTGAGTAAGCAGTTATTTCGTATGGACAACAGGCTTGTAGCAACTTCTGCTGCTCTCGACACAACATTAAAGTTTAGTTTTCATCAGTCTCTTTTTCCCAAAATAAATCATAGACAGGCATGCATGCAGTAGCTCATCAAAAGAACATATCAAGAGCCGTGGCCATTGGCATCACTGTGGTTTCAGCATAATGTATTAGATGGTCGACGCAAACTATAATCCAGCGGTTGTCACTTATTGAGCACAGGAATGGGCTGTGAAGATCCACTCAAACCATTTCGAAAGGAGATGATGGTGGCGCCACAGGGTGAAGGAGTCCGACCGGAGCAGTATTAGTGTGTTTGAATTGCTGGCACTTGTTACAACTGGCCACACACTTTTCTATATCCCGTTGCATACTAGTCCAGTTGAATTGGCCCTGAATGCGGTGGTATGTTCTGGTCAAACCCAGGTGCCCAGCGGTCGAGTCGTCGTGCATAGCACGGAGCATGTGGGTTCTCAAATTCTTAGGGACCACTAAGAGGAGGCGGGCACCATCAGCCGCATGCAGGCCATCTTGGATGACAAAGCCATTGTTACCTGTTGATTGAGCAGCTGAGACGAAGGGGGCATCCAGGCTGCGGCCGTCATGCTGCTCTTTCTGGAAAGTGGCCAGATCGGGAAAAAGAGTGTCGTCGATGGCGGCCAGAAGCTCATCGAAATTGTCGGCGTCACATGCACTTGTTGGTAGAGGGAGCCTCGAAAGACAGTTGGTGTATGCATGATGTCGGCCAGTCTTGTAATGCACAGCAAAGTCAAATTCATGCAAACGTAACGCCCATCGAGCAAGGCGGCCAGACGGGTCGCGGAGACCAACCAACCAACATGGTGACTGGTGATCAGTAACAATCGTGAAGCAGCACCCGCAGAGATATGGGCGGAACTTCTGGACTGCAAAGACGACAGCGAGACACTCTTGCTCCGTGACGGTGTAATTCTGTTCAGCCTTGCTCAACGAATGGCTGGCATAGGCAATGGCATGCTCGGCGTCACCAAAATGCTGGACGGCGCTGAGGCTGATTCCACTCGCGTCAGTGTGCAATTCTGTTGTGGCAGAGGGGTCAAAATGGCGAAGTATGGGTCCGGAAGAGAGCAGGAACTTCAGTTGACGAAACGAGGAATCACAATCTACTTTCCAGGTGAAAAGTTATCCTTGCGCAGCAATGAAATCAGCAGGAAGGCAGTATCGGCAGAATTGGGCACAAAACGTCGGAAGTACGAGCAAAGACCCAAGAAGCTCCTCAGCTCGCATTGTGACTGCGGTTGTTTAAAGCTGCTAACTGCAGCAACCCTCTGTGGGTCTGGTCGCAACCCCTGCTTGTCCACTAGGTGTCCAAGTACTAGCACCTCTCATTGGCCAAAGTGACATTTCTTGGAGTTGAGGGTAAGGGCAGCTTGTTCAAGGCACGTCAGAACAACGTCTAGTCAATGGTTGTGCTCTGCAAAAGTGCGGCCAAAAATGACGATGTCATCTAGATAACACAAACAAACTTGCCATTTCAGGCTGCACAGTACCGTGTCCATAAACCTTTCAAATGTTGCAGGCGTGTTGCACAAACCAAATGGCATGACGTTGAATTCAAACAAGCCGTCTGGGGTCATAAAAGCGGTTTTCTCTTTGTCAGCTGAATGCATGGGTATCTACCAGTAGCCCAATCGGAGGTCCACAGATGAAAAGTAGGATGCGGAATGAAGGCAGTCGATAACATCATCGATCCGGGGAGGTGGATACACATCCTTTTTTGTCACAGAATTGAGAGGCTGATAGTCGACACAAAACTTCCAGGACCCATCTTTCTTTTTCATGAGGATGACCGGCACAGCCCAAGGGCTAGACGAATCTTGGACGACGCCCTTGGCTAGCATGTCATCGACCTGTTGAGCGATGATCTTCCGCTCTGACACGGACATGCGGTAAGGCTGATGGATGATGGAGGCCTGATGGGATGCGCGGACCCCGTATCGATTCTGTGGCGAGCCTGCGTAGTTGGAATGCGAACTTTGTTAGCGTTCTGTGCAAAATCAAATAATGAAGCATGCTTGCTAAGGACGTTGACCAGGGCTTGACACATCTCTGAAGACAGCGACTGGTTGATCATTGTTAAAGAAGGCAACGAGTCTTCAGGGACACCAGGGCCAGCCCCGTGCTGTCGGGATTCATGTGACATGTCATCAGTTAAAGCGCCTATGCTGAGACTGGTATCCACTTCAAAAGAGGCAAGTCGCATACCGCTGGGTAGCACAACAGACTGGGAGGCTAAATTTGACACCCACAGTGTAGTTGTTCCAGAGGCCAGAGAGAGGACGCATCAAGGTAAGAGCACACTTTTCTTTACAACCATCGAAGGCGCAGGCTCAACAATTGCATCAAATGTATCAGTGTCGACACCGCAAGCAACAACTCGAACTCTGATAAGGAACGTGCCGGTAAGACAGCATCTTCAATGACGGCGAAAGTGCGTGAACAGGTAACAGGTTGGTTGGCAAGAGGAGACAGGAAAAGCTTGCCAGTACCACAGTCAACAGTGGCACCGCACTGCTGTAGGAAATTGAGGCCAAGAATTACATTGTGAGTGGCTTGAGCAAGCACTGCAAATTCGGCTTGATACACATTTTTAGAGAAATAAACATTCGCGGTTCACACTCCAATAGGCCAGAGCAACTCTCCACTCACAGCACAAAATGCATTAGCGTAATCCCAGCGAAACATCACTTTACCGCCTAGTCAGGTTTTAAAATCTAGGCTGATAACAGAGACACTCACTCCTGTGTCCACTAAGGCCAATGTAGCAACACTGACCACTAAAACACGAGTCTTTTTATCATACATGGTGACTGGCGGAGGCATAGGGGCATGTAGCTTATGATGATTGGCGACCTCACCTCCATTGGTCACACCACCTAGTTTCCCGGTGGCGGTGACGTGAGACATCGTCGCGAAGATGGAGACTGCGCTGGTGTGAAGGCGGCGGCGTCAAGCTCCGCACAGAAGCTGGTGAGTCGCTACGGAAAGTCGCCTGGTGGTTTGTCCTGCTATCGGAGTCGAAAGGCCAGCGCGTTCTGTCGCCGTGCCGATTGCTGCGCCAATAAAAAGTGCGCGGTCACTCATAGGACGGTGGTGACGTGCGACAGCGATGAGGACAAAATCTGGCGACGTGACTGCGAATACTGCATTGGAAGCAGATGGGGTGGTCACGGGACCCACTGAAATTGTCAGTAGCAGGATAACTGGCACTGCCGTCCCACTCTTGAGAAACTGCAGGTGGTCTGGGCGAGTAACCATCTGGGAACTGATAACTGGGATGCAAGTTCATAGTAGGGTTTGGCGCTCCTCAACGAGGAGCGAAGGTGTAGGCGTCTACGGAGGCGGTGGTGATGGACATCTCACTGAAGTCACAGTGAGAAAAGGGCTCTTGAACTCGCGGAGTCGAAAGGGAAGCCGCCTCACATAGGTCAAGCTCTTCACACACCACTTGCCGAATAACTGACGCAAGGTCGGATGGAGCTGGGACCACGTCAACACTGGCGACGTTAGTTGCGTTGGCCAGGCGACCGAACTTCGGTGTGATACGCTGAGCTTTCAAGGCTTCAAATGTGCGGCAGTGCCAAATGACGTCACTTACAAAGTCCAGACTGTCTTTTCCGATGAGGAACTGGTACACGTCCTCAGCGAACCCTTTTAAAAGATGACCAACTTCGTCCTCTTCTGTCATCTGAGGGTCCAGGGCCTTGCACAACTTTAGCACTTCCTTGATGTACGTCGTGCAGGTTTCGCCGGGAACTTGAGCTTGCTGCATTAGGGTTTGCTCTGTAGGCTTCTTTTTAGCTGCCGGATCTCCGAAGCACTTCCTGATTTCGTCGACAAACTTTTCCCTTGTCATGCTTTCTTTTTGGTTTTCAAGCCACACAGACGCGGTTCCCTTAAGGAAGAAGGCAACGTTGTTAAGCTGAGCGGTGGCATTCCAGCCATTGAACCAACTTGCCCATTGGTAAAAGCTGAGCTATCCATTCACGTCTTACCCGGCTTTTCCGGCAAAGGTTCGTTGTTTGATGTAGGGCTGCCATGGCTAGCTGGAAGAAGGTGGCGGGTTGTCGCCGTCGGATGCCATCTCTGTCGGCGACTTCGGCGAAGCTCCATGGATTGCGCTTCTGCGGGCGGTTCGTCGTCATTCTTCGTGGCGCTGTTATTTTACCCAGCACCTCTACCAAAACTGTTACGATGGGGTGCGTTTACTTAAAGATGAATTGGTGAAAAGGGGCCATACCGGCACCGAGCCGCTGCAAAGACAAGCGCACTTCGTTTTCCTTTTCTTTCGTCCTTGCTGTAGCTTTAGCGTAAAAATATAATAGGTTTATATGTCACTGTAAAAAGGCAGACGATGGTGCAGTTTATGGCTTAATGGTTGTACTACCATGGGATCGAAACTGAATAATAATTAAAATGAAATAATTAAAAATTGCTCACCTTAAGTGCCTTCAAGTGCTGAGAGTCACTTTGTTTTCTGAAAGTTATTTAGTGGGTAAAACAATGGCCAGAAGCTGCACGCGATACATAGATTTAGTAACCCAAGTCTTTCAAATAAATAAATAAATAAAAAAATAAAACAAATAAAGACATTGCTTTCACAGGGCACCTCACGTTCCCTGTTGGTGTTGACATGCGAGCAACTGTCTGGTCAGCCAGCATCCGAATGATTTTGGCATCTCCATTCTCTAGAAATAAAATGAAAATGAAGACATTCACATCCATAATACCTTCTCTGCCACATGAAAAAGTAACCTTGCAAGCTCCACTGACCATGATAACAAGCAATATCAAGAGCAGTGGCACCATTGAAAGCTTCCACACAGACGTCAGCACCAGAGCTAATGAGGTAGCGAACAATGTTGACATGCCTGTTGAAAAAGAAAGAGGGAGGCATGCCTTCGGTATTGAAAAAAAAAAAGGGTTTAAGGTAAAAAATAAAAATCATAGAACACTGAATACTACCCATGATATACAGCATGCATGAGCACTGTCCAGCCAGCTGAGTAGTCTTGCATTTCCAGATCAGCATTGTTTTTGACTAGAAGTGTGACAGCGTCCATACAGCCCAATATCGCTGCATGCATTAAGGGAGTGGTACCCTTTTTTAGGTGGCACCAGTTGGTGCATGATGGATGTTCCTTCAAGATTCTCTTCAAATCCCTCAAGTTGCCTTGAAAAAATAAAGAAATAGAAGAAAACTGCTCAAGTAAACCATTAGGAAAATACAATTAACTGACCATGAATTATCGTTTAGAAATAGCAAAATTATGCAAATGCAATGCACACATTTGAATATATGTAAAGCAAAGTGTTATATATATATATAATTTATAATTAAGGGGTTTTACGTGCCAAAACCACTTTCTGATTATGAGGCACGCCGTAGTGGAGGACTCCGGAAATTTCAACCAGCTGGGGTTCTTTAGCGTGCACCTAAATCTAAATACACGGGTATTTTCGCATTTCGCCCCCATCGAAATGCGGCGGCCGTGGCCGGGATGAAAGCAAAGTGTTAACGAAACAGTGAATAAAATGCTGTACAGTCGACTACCATTAGTTCGAAGCTAACGGGCACGACGAAATCGATCGAGTTATCCGGCGGGTCGAATTAAACATGACGCAGAAAAAATGCCAGAACACACCACTGATTCAGTTGGCAGTATTTGTTCGAGCTTAACGCACCTGCGAATCAAACGTACGACAACTTTCTGTGCCTGAAGTATACAACTACTGTAGAAATGACTTGAGGGTTCTAACCAAAGCACAAGTATAGAGCGCACCCGATTATATAGAATGGCGGCCGGTTTCCTAAATTCAGCTTCGCCGCAATACCGATATGTTATGCGGTAAAGCGTACAAACGGCGTGAAGGCAGCTTTGGTTTCATATCCGATTGCACCGCGCAGACAATTTACGGCCTCATTTGCTTGGAAAACAAAAGGCATCCGTTATAATTGGGTAAATACCGTAATCAGACATTGCGAGCTACTCTTATTGCTTGAAACTCTTCCTAAGGTAGGCCGAAAATAGGCGTTTTTGACGGGAGATAATGTATGTTCAACGCATTCACTGTCCCCTGAACTCTGCTAAGACAGACGCTGCCACTAAAGAGATTGTTACTGGGGTCACCATATGGGTCAGGCATGTTGGAACTAACCGGAGAATTCCAATTTCAGGATCAGAGTAATGAACGTTTGGCCCCATAGAAATGCATGGGTGCCTGCCGGGACCTTTGGTTGGGATCAAATTAACTGAAAAATTGAACTAACCGGAGTTAAATTATGGAAGTCTACTGTGAAAACTTAATGTGATCTATACAGTTATGTTTGTTTTCGACCTATGAAAGATGCAACCTCGTGCAATAGTTATGTTTGTGTATTGCGCAGGTCACAACTTGAATATCATGCAATGCACTACACCGTTTTTCACAAGCTATGCCAAAATGCAAACACCAAATAAGCCGAATGTACAGTGTGAGAAGTCAACACAGCCAGGTCACAAGGAAGAAGGCAATATATGACAGTTGTTGAGGGAAGAATGGTGATGAGAGGTGTATGGGCACAAAGAGGTATGACACATCCGAATACATTTAAGTGTTCTATAATCCTTTAATCACAGTATCACATACCTATTCCAAAAATCGGCCCGTACCCTGCAGTCCAAAAGTGTGGTAGTCCAAATAATAAGAAATTTATGAAAAAGAATCCATAGCATATCATATGCTATTCTGTTTAGAGCTCTGTATGCTTTAGCGATACACATGAGCTGACATTACATGTACAGCTTTTATGTCACAATTTACTGTTTTACTGTGCATAACAAAGGTGCACTCACTGACAATACTTTGTTGGTCAACATTTCATGCTATAAGCTGGAGCATATGATGGTATATAACCAGTTGCTGAAGAATTGGGCAGCCCAAATACAGTTAATGCTCGTTACATTGCACAGTAATAATCCAGCAGAAAAAGGTCCGTCTTATATCTGAAGTACTTCCCATCCAAAATGAGGGCCATGGCACATATGTTGCAAAATGGCAGAACTCTGCATATACCCAAAGGTGATAAAAAAGAACAGCGAAAACACCGAAATTAATAATAAATAAATAAAAGATAAATGGTTTGCACAATAATTGCATAACCACACAGCACGGCACTTTGCTGTTCACTTTTTTCCGAATGCTAGTCACCGACAAATGGCCGTTTTTCCGCACTAAAGCATATATACATCTGCACAATGGCAAGATTAACGGCCAGCTCCCCACTGTGCTGAGAATCCGGCTTGAGATGACACAAACATGAACTACCGTTTTCATATAACACAGTGGCAGGTACAATAAACTATCTTAATTTTATCTTTCACAACTGGCTGCTTGCATTGTCGGTGTGAAACTCTTAGCTGGGCTTGTTGCAGCATGCTGTTCTGAGAAGCTTTCTGCTAATTTGTTCATTCCTTAAGAAAAAGTGCATTTTTGCACATTCCGTGAGTGGCTGAAAATAGTTGCATGCAGTGGATTTCTGCATCAAAATGGCAAGTTGGGCCAGTTGATTAGGATTCATAGTAGGGTTTGTTACAGCGCAACACAAGACAAGGACAAAAGAAGGTATGACGACACAGCGTCGTGTTGTCGTTTCATACCTTCTTTTCTCCTTGTCTTGTGTTGCGCTGTAACAAACCTTACTATGGACTGCTGAATGCATGCATCACTGCAGCAAGGTATGTTGTATTTGCACCATCTAGACAAAATTTGCACGAGAATTTGTTTATTGTACCCGATACAATGTTATAGCCAGATCTGTTAAAAGCAGGAATTGTTGCATTGATAATATAGGCAAACCAAACAAAGCGAGAAGAACCATCTGTTATATCTGAAAGTATGTCGTATGCGGATCTCTCATAACGGGCATTGATTGTATGTGAAAATCAAACAAGCCATTGGATATTAAATGCTATTACACTAAAAAATCTTTGTGTTTTCAAGATACTTAAGAGCTAACATTATATGTATAAGTTTTATGTTGGAATTGTTAGATTACACAGAACAGAAGTGTGTTCACTGGCACTATTTCGATAGTCAACATGCAGTGCTATACAAGTCAGTCTGCTGGAGCCTGGCTTGCAGGCACTATCAGGCAAGAAACCGACAACTGACTGATGATCCATGCGGAACACTGGGGTGGTAGGTAAAGCTTTGATTTGAAGTGACAACAAACTTGACTAGGTTGAAGGACCCTTCCATCCTCTTCCCACCTTTCAAATGAAATTTGAGGGGTGGCAGGTAAACAAAGCTTTGCTTTAAAATAACAATGAACATGACTAGGTTGAACGATCCTTCCATGCTCTTCCCACCTTTCAAATGAAATTTGAGCTCCTACACCCACTAGTGTGCAGTGTCCAAAGAAACATTTTAACTCAAGTATTTCAGCGTATTTGGAGGATGCTTAAGCTTTGCCTTTAAGAGTGGAACGCGATAGTATTCAAAGATCCCCGACTGCTTCTCATGCTTCCTGGCAACTGCAGCTTATGTATCCATAATGTATACTGGGAAACGCTGGCAGCAAACGCTATGCACGAAGGCGAGGTTTCTGGTAGAAATGCAGCCTCTTGCGTGGGCCACGAATGCGTGGAGGATAGCACCATCTGGATGGTGCTGTTGGAAGGTACCAAGCCCAGCACACCACTTTATAAATGGTAGAAATGCTGCAAAAGGGGCTTATGTTTGAGTTTTCGTGTAAGAAAATTATGTTCGCTTGTATATTCAAATTACATTACGACGCTATCATGTCTGTAGGTTGTGTGTAAGCCATACTTTACGATTTCTTTGAAGCATTTTACTTTCAGAAATTAAATTAGTTCAGTAATGTCTTTGCACTACATGGAGAGCCTGTGTAGCTGGGTATGCATGGTTTGGAATGATTTTCGCTAAAAGATGTTCGACACTGGGCGTGTGACGCAGGGCGCCAACATCGGATTTTCTGCGGGGGGAGGGGGGCCTTAACGTTGTCGTGTTAAAAGCTGTGTTCACAGCACATACTGTACATATTTATATACAGTCTCATTTAAACAGGCAGCCATGAAATGTGTGATAATGTGCCATATTTGGCACGTTGTGATAATAACTTGTACGGTGCTATTACTTTGGCAGTACTACTACCATTATAAAGAAACATCGGCTCAATGTTACTGCCAAATGAAAAAAAAAAAAAAAATTGCCTGTTTTTCAAGCACAGTATAATGTAGAGTGAAAGTATAATGCAAATGACTTCTTACATTTATGCATATTCACACACACATGCAATCAGGTAAAAACTACTAATTGCATTACGTACATGAAAACCTCATAATCACGCATGTTACTTTTCCTATATTTTCTTGTTTTTGTGCTTTGTATGTGGGTGCAGATATTTTTTGCCTGTTTATTAGAATGTAGGTTATTATTATTTTAGGATGTAGGTTGTGCACATGATACTTTTTTATGTAAAGCTTGGCTCCTTAATGTAGGATGCCCTGCAGGCATATTGCAACTTGCATGACAGATGAGTTACTTACCCTCTGCAATAGCTTTGAAGATATCAGTTATGGTTGGGTTGTACTCTGTAAGAAGTGAAGAAGATAAACTAGTCAAAGAGCTCATGCACCTAGTGTTTCATTAGACATGTTGTAGGATAACTAGAAAATACATTGCAGTTCACTTATAACTATACCAGGCTTAGCACTGGACGTTTTATATTACTAAGTTGTGTGTCTCAAACCAATCATTCAAAACATAATATTGTCATGTTGTAGTGACAGTGAAGAAGGCAGCAAAACTGTGATTGACGAAACTAGCATTTTATTGGGCGAACCTGTGCCCTCAAAAACGGGCTACACTCAAATAACGATAGCAGTGAAGACAGTCGGCGATTGGTGAAAATCTGATCTGTCAGTCAAGCGCATCGGCTTTTATACATGAGTCATTGAATGTTCCAGAGTAATCACTGGTGCCTGCGAGTCATCCAGACAGTTCTACATAATTAGCGCCACACATGCAATCAGATTACACAAGCTTCGGAGACAACAGAGAGCAAACAGAACCATCAATAACATTCGAGAAACTTCTGATACATGCAGGTATTTCCTGCGCTGAGCGATAACATTTGTTAGACGGTGAAAAGTGTCACCCGAAAAACATAAATAAGTATACGTGCCAATATACAAAAGGTTATAAGAAACAGATTTTTCGATTCATTATTGTATTTATTGTAGGTCTTTTATAATTATTGAAAGCAAATACATAGATTTTAAAGCACAGGCTCATCTTCGCTTTAATTGTGCAACTGAGTTTCAGTTTATTGTTGTCGTCTTTTCGCACTGTTAAAACTTGCAATACACTGTGCCGACTTGCCAAAACAGAACTCCTGAATGTAGACTTTTATATATACTACCAAGGTCACACGTTTAGGGCATGCTCACTGTTATAGCAAGTGCATGGAGTGCAGTGCACTTGTACTTGACGTTGGATTGACGTTGATGTTACAGTGCACAATACCACAGTTCTACAGTTCTATGTTGTCATAGTGCAGGAACCAGTTCTACACAAGTTCTTAGTACTCCTGCAGTTACCACTTTGAAAGTGCAGGCATTGTGTAAGCACTTTGGTGTGGATGGCATGGCAATGCACTTGTTTAATTTCACACAAACAGAAGTGTTACAATTTTCTTTAACAAATGAAAAGTCAGTTTAGGCCTCAGAAGGTCTGCAGGAAGCACTTGTGGTCATATGTGTTTAATCACTTCTGGCAGCATGGGGTAAATTAGTTTTATTTGGGTAACTTTTGTATGTGTTGCACTATTTTCAATGAAAAACGTCCGTCTCCAAACCTTACTCAATCACAGAGATAAAAAAAATCCAGTCATAGCTGATGACAAGGCTTATACATTGCTGCATTTGTTCACTTGATTTTGGCGTAAGAAAAGGTGCACAAGCAAAATGTGAACTTCCTTCTTTCTTCTTTATTTTTGTGGCTGGCACCACCTTTGACTTTGAATTTGTTTCACAGAGTGTGAACTTGTGTACAGTGCAGTTATGAAATAGTGCAGATCATCATCATCATCATTATCAGCCTGGTTACGCCCACTGCAGGGCACAGGCTTCTCCAACTACCCCGGTTATGTACTAATTGTGGCCACGTTGTTCCTGCAAACTTCTTAATGTCATCCGCCCACCTAACTTTTGCTTCCCTTCTCTTGGAATCCAGTCCGTAACCCTTAATGACCATCGGTTATCTTCCCTCTTCATTACATGACCTGCCCATGCCCATTTATTTTTCTTGATTTCAACTGAGATGTCATTAACTCGCATTTGTTCCCTTGCCAAATCTGCTCTTTTCTTATCCCTTAACGTTACACCCATCATTCTTCTTTCCATAGCTCGTTGCGTCGTCCTCAATTTAAGTAGAACCCTTTTCGTAAGCCTCCAGGTTTCTGCCCCGTAGGCGAGTACTGGTAAGACACAGCTGTTATACACTTGTCTCTTGAGGGATAATAGCAACCTGCTGCTCATGATCTGAGAATGCCTGCCAAATGCACCCCAGCCCATTCTTATTCTTCTGATTATTTCAGTCTCATGATCCGGAACCGCGGTCACTACCTGCCCTAAGTAGATGTATTCCCTTACCACTTCCAGTGCCTCGCTGCCTATCGTAAACTGCTGTTTTCTTCCAAGACTGTTAAATATTACCTTAGTTTTCTGCAGATTAATTTTTAGACCCACCCTTCTGCTTTGCCTCTCCAGGTCAGTGAGCATGCATTGCAGTTGGTCCCCTGAGTTACTAAGCAAGGCAATATAATCAACAAATCGCAAGTTACTAAGGTATTCTCCATTAATCTTATCCCCAATTCTTCCCAATCCAGGTCTCTGAATACCTCCCGTAAACATGCTGTGAATAGCATTGGAGAGATCGTATCTCCCTGCCTGACGCCTTCCCTTATTGGGATTTTGTTGCTTTCTTTATGGAGGACTACAGTGGCTGTGGAGCCGCTATAGATATATTTCAGTATTTTTACATACGGCTCGTCTACACCCTGATTTCGTAATTCCTTCATGACTGCTGAGGTTTCGACTGAATCAAACGCTTTCTCGTTATCATTGAAAGCTATATATAAGGGTTGGTTATATTCCGAACATTTCTCTATCACCTGATTGATAGTGTGAATATGGTCTATTGTTGAGTAGCCTTTACGAAATCCTGCCTGCTCCTTTGGTTGACAGAAGTCTAAGGTGTTCCTGATTCTATTTGCGATTACCTTAGTAAATACTTTGTGGGCAACGGACAGTAAACTGATCGATCTATAATTTTTCAAGTCTTTGGCGTCCCCTTTCTTATGGATTAAGATTATGTTAGTGTTCTTCCAAGATTCTGATACGCTCAAGGTCATGAGGCATTGCGTATACAGGGTGGACAGTTTTTCTAGAACAATCTGCCCACCACCCTTGAACAAATCTGCTGTTGCCGGATCTTCCCCAGCTGCCTTCCCCTTTTGCATAGCTCCCAAGGCTTTCTTTACTTCTTCCGGCAGTACTTGTGGGATTTGCCAAATTCCTCTAGACTATTCTCTCTTCCATTATCGTTGTGGGTGCCACTGGTACTGTATAAATCTCTATAGAACCCCTCAGCCACTTGAACTATCTCATCTATATTAGTAATGATATCGCCGGCTTTGTCTCTTAGCGCATACATCTGATTCTTGCCTATTCCTAGTTTCTTCTTTGCTGCTTTTAGGCTTCCTGTGTTCCTGAGAGCATGTCCAATTCTATCCATATTATACTTCCTTATGTCAGCTGTCTTACGCTTGTTGATTAACTTGGAAAGTTCTGCCAGTTCTATTCTAGCTGTAGGGTTAGAGGCTTTCACACATTGGTGTTTCTTGATCAGATCTTTCGTCTCCTGCGATAGCTTACTGGTATCCTGTCTAATGGAGTTACCACCGACTTCTGTTGCACACTCATCAATGATGCCCATAAGATTGTCGTTCATTGCTTCAACACCAAGGTCCTCTTCCGAAGTTAAAGCCGAATACCTGTTCTGTAGCTAGATCCGGAATTCCTCTATTTTCCTTCTTACCGCTAACTCATTGATTGGCTTCTTATGTACCTGTTTCTTCCGTTCCCTTCTCGGCTAGGCTAATTCAAGTTCTTACCATCGTATGGTCACTGCAGCGCACCTTGCCGAGCATATCCACATCTTGTGTGATGCCAGGGTTAGCATAGAGTATAAAGTCTATTTCATTTCTAGTCTTGCCATTCGGGCTCCTCCATGTCCACTTTCGGCTATCCCGCTTGCGGAAGAAGGTATGAAGGTTCTGCACTACTTCATATATCAGTGAAATAGTGCAGAAAGCGTGTCTAAATGAGCTAAACTGTGTTTGATGACAGCAATTGAGCACTTACATATCTAGTTGGCAAAGACCTCGATGTCTTAAAAGGTTAGAGCCATGGCATGCGATATTGTGAGTGCATATTCACCAACAGAAATAATTATTTTGTTAGAGAAACCAAACAGGAAAATATATTTGCTAAAGCCTCTGGTTAACATCTGGTTAATATCTGGTTAACATCTGGTTAACATCTCTGCCTTTCACCTCTTGTTTTCCTTCCTTAGACTAACCAAGTTTACATGAAAATCCATAAAAGCTTTTTAGACAATCGAGTAACACATACTGATTACATTAAATTTAACTTCATTGTTTACACAAGTAATCATGTGACTTGTTTTGCAGAAACACTGGTGGAGTTTGCACAAAGTTGTACTACCTTGGTTTGACATCAGTTGTGTCATGCTTCGAAGGTATTCAGCTACCTCCATGTTTGAACATGCAGTGGCGACATCCAAGGCAGTTTTGCCATAGAAATCCTGCTGGTTTGGGTCAGCACCATGGTCTTTAAGCATCTGTGCTACACGAAGGTGACCACCACTCGCAGCCAGCATGAGAGGAGTTGTGCCTGCGATATCCATGCAGCAGCCTAGCATTATGGTACCAGCACTAAGCAATGGGCAGCCATATGCTGCGACCTCATGTTTTTGGACCGGTACAGAATTCAACAGCCAAGCTGCTTTTCATTTAGCAGTAATGGTAGCCAATGGGTAACAGATCTATTGCATGCTTTGTAGGGTAAACCTTCTACCAACTTGACAGCTGTAGGGCTTCAACATGCAATTGTATGAAAAAAACAATTAACTCGGGCAGAGGCAGAAACATTTTAAATAATACTAGTGGTACAGGTATCAAAATACAAGTAAGTCTGGTTAAAATTAGTTTAATTTTCCTATTATTCACTGACATTTCAGCAAAATAAATCTACAACAGTAACCAATGCAACTACCTTTAAAGTGACACAAAATAAAAATATTAAGATAAGCTAGATTGATAAAATATCCATCTAAAACTCTATAGGCCGGTTTCAGTTAAGATCAGCCAATTACGTCCAGTTGACATTTTAAGTTACGTGAAAAAAATTTATAATACGCTTTTTGTGGCAGCAAAAGCAAATGTGAGCTTATTTTCTCGACAAAAATTATTTTATCCGGAAAAAAATCCCAATATTTATTATCCCTCAGGCCAACATCTGTGAACTGCAATTCATCAGCACTTCCCCAAATTATTTCAGGAATAGTTTTCACACTGTAACTGAAATATCTTTTCTTAATGATATTAACTGAAAGTTCTCCTGGTCAGAATAAATATTATCTTGTTGCGAGCTTCAGATGTAGAAAAAAAAAAACATAGCACAAACTTCAGTTTGGCTTTGGCTCACATTTCTACCTATACGTTTACATCACATGACTAACCCAGAGTGCTAAAATTTTTTGCACACCTCAAGCAAACTGTTGTCTTAATTGATGCCAAAGTATATCCTTCCAGTCATTTTCTTTCATGTACAAAATGGGCACCAAATGTGCTAAGTTTGTAATTAAATGGAAATTTCAAAAAGTTATACAAAAACACTTTTTATTTTTTAGAAATGCTCCCAGTGACCTGAAGGCATGTGCCCTATCAATTCATGAAATAGTATTTTGCTTATTGCTGCAGGTGTACATGATACAGCGGAACAACTACGACCATTTTAGCGTAATTTCAGTTGTGAGTGGTAGTGTGCTTTGTAGTTTCCTTAGCTGTTCGAAATTAATGGCTCTGGCATAAAGTGAATAACATGCCCTTTCACTGGAAAAAGCCTGGTAAACAGTACCTTCAATAATTGAGCAGTGGTAATATGCAATATTAACATAAAAAGGGTCTTTGCATGCACACATTTAATGCGTTTCATTGTCGCTGTATCCTTGTCTTTGCCTTTGCCACAGTACACCAGAACAGCTGGTCTACTCTGAGTGTGGAAACAAAAGACGTGCTTTTACTCTATTTTTTGGTTGTTTGCTCATGAGGAGGAAAAATTCAGCTGGAGGCTATGATTCACACTAGGCTATTTAATTATTTGGCTGCCAAATGTTCCCTTCATGGAGAAGCTCAGAAATATCATCCTTGAAAGAACAAATCGTTACAGAGAGTGATGAAGTGGTTTTCTTTAAAAGAGTTCAGCATTTTTATCTGTGCATTTATCGTTCTTCCCACCTTCACCTGAACCTGTGTGTCCCGTTGCGACTACTCGGCCACATATGCCACGACTGAATGCCATGTACAGGGCGAAATGAGCGCCAGGCATCTTGCGTTTCTTTTCTGAATTCTTTCAGGCTTTCTTCAGGAAAATACATTAACTTCACATTTGGTAGTTTATTACCGAGTCTTTCCACAAGGTACGTGCAGTTTTGATTACAGATGTTGCCGGACGTCGGAGGTTGTTACAGGTTTCATGGCGCTTGATGACACCACAAACTCCGTCACATGCATTCTTGTCATATCCCATCACAGAGGACAGCCGTTTTGTAGACACAAAGTTGCTGTGTCGAAGTTCATGCGATAAAGCTGTCTGCATGCAATGATATCCAGCTTTATTGACGGTCTTTTGAGCTGAGACACGTGAGCTGAAAAAAGTGCAAGGCAGGAAGCAAACGATGAAGCACTCTGTATTGCAGCCTATCTTCTATATGTTATCAAAGGGAAGGGTACTGTTGTGTTCGTCTGTGCCACGTAACTGCGCAAGCAACTACACATGACAAAGAAAGATGAACACAACAGGATTCGAACCTGGCTGCGGCGGTATAAACTTTGTGAGGTGAGCCACTGAATGAGCACAGTGCTGGGGTCGTGTGTGCATTATTTATTTCAAAGCGCTGGTTAAGCCGGATGTGAGATAGCATAAATGCCCAATGTGCGATGGTTTCATTTAGTATTTGGAAGCTATTGTGAGGTCTCGGTGCAGATGTTACTTAAGTCAGTATCAGCGTTTTGTTGCTGCGAAAGATAAGAATCTTCACTAAAGGTTAGAATTATGAAAGGGAAAAATTGTCATCCACCCAAATGTAGCACGAAGCTACAAAGGAAACCAGTACGGGTTTCTCAGAAAGGTTAGAATCTCCTGTGCTTCTAGTTGCCGATTAATTCGCCCTCACACTGCAATCTGCTAGCCTCCTGGTTAGCTCAGAAGGTAGAGCGACTACCTCTGAAAGGAGTTGGTCCCGGGTTCGAATTCCGGACCAGGACAAATTTTTCCTCAACTGTGAAGTCTTCTTTCCGAGAAACCCGTATGGGTTTCCTTTATAGCTTCGTGCAGTATTCGGGTGGGTGACAATTTTTCCCCTTTCATGATACTTCCTCCACCTTGCGGGATTCCGCAGTACTGATATGCCATAAAGGCTAGAATATTTTTTAAGCAGCCATGGAAGCCATAATGCGTACTACCACTCAGAAATGAAATTACGGGCTATGGGTCGCATTTGTTTCTCTCTATCATAGACAGTTGCAGCAAAAAGTGAAATAATATTTTATGAATTGATAGGGTGTATGCCTTAGTCTCATGGGGGGCATTTTGCAGAAAATAAAAGTGGATTTTATTTTGTAAAAGTTTTCAAAATTTCTATTTATTTACGAACATGGTACATTCCGTGCCCATTTTGTACATGAAAGAAAATGACTGGAAGGATAAACTTTGGCATCAATTAAGACAATAGTTCACTTGAGGTGTACAACAAATTTCAACACCGTAGGTTTGTCATTTGGTGTAAAAGAAAGGGTAGAAATGTGTGCCAAACTGAAGTTTGTGCTATGTTTGAAATTTTTTCATTCAACATCTGAAGCTCCCAACAACATTATATTTATTCTGGCCAGGAGAACTTTCAGTTATATCATTCAGAAAAAAATATTTTGATTACAGTGTGAAAACTACTCCTGGGGGGGTATTCTGTAAGAGTACACCTAGTGGACTGTCCATTTCGGCCGCTGCTGATTGGATGCAGCTGTACGAGCGAGGAGGAGATGAGCGGCCCCAGCCAATTAGCAGCGATCGAAATTGACAGTCCACTAGGTGGACTCCTGAGAATACCACCCCTGCAATAATGTGGACAAGTGCCAACAAATTGCAGTTCGTAGATGGTGGCCTGAGGCATAATAAATACTGTGATTTTTTTCCTGGTAAAATAATTACTTTGTCAAGAAACTAAGCTTGGATTCACTTTTGCTGCCACGAAAGCTATATTATATTTTTTTTTCACGTAATTTAAAAATGTCAACTGGACATGGTTGGCTGAAATTAACTAAAATCAGCCTATAGTAAACGTTTTCTGTGTGACAATATATGACCTTGTTGCATAAGAAATTGCCATAGAAGGTATCGCTGCTACTCCTCAATTTGAAGTGCCTGCACCAAAATGGACGAATCGACGCAATTGTAACATGACCTCCCTCTCCCTGCCACTCCTGTGAATGAATCAGTGCTGACATCACATGAGAGGTACTGTAGTCCAAAACAGTGACACCACTTCGACTTTCCATTTTCATTTTCTTGCTTACAGAAGCCCTGTTCTTGCATTTTAAGAAAAGTTTGCACCCTTTCAGGTTTATCTTGTCCCCAAACAATAATCATCATCTATCCTGCATGCCTTTCCTTTCTGTAATGCTGTGTACTCAAGAAGATTGAAAGGAAAAAAAATTTCTCTTCACTTTCTTCAGCAGAATAAAAAAATGGGGGAGAAATGCTCAAAATCTTTGGCACACATTGAAATTTGTTTCAGCCAGTTCCCTTACAAACAGCTCCCTTAGATTAATGCAAGCCATTGAAACGTAATGATGAAAGGAAAGGTAAAAAATTAAATAATTGGATGATGCTTAAGCTTCGCTATTAAGAGTGGAATGCAATAGCATTTATGGATCCCTGACTACTTCTCACGCTTCCCGGCAACTGCAGCGTATGTAACCATAATGCCCACCAGGAAACACTCGCGGCGAACGCTATGCACGAAGGCAGCCTTTCTGGTTGAAATGCGGCCTCTTGCATAAGCCGCGATGCCGCGGAGGCGAGCGCTATCTGGAAGTGTTTCAAAGAAGCAGGCACGCCGCTCCGTGGACTCAGATATTTATGCGCCGGCGTACGCAAATGGCGGACGCCGCCTCCGGTCTATGCATTGTATAAACACTGGAAAAGGGGTTTGTTTGAGTTTTTGTGGCACAGAATTATGTTTTCTCATACATTCAAATTACAATCCGAGAGCTATCATGTCTGTAGGTTGTATGTAAGTCGTAGTTTACGATTTTCCCATGTGTTTTAGCTTGAGAAATTCAATTAGTTCAGTGCACTCCTTGTGCCACATGAACAGCCTGGGATGTGTGGTTCAAAAATATTTTGCCAGAGCGACGTCCGACGCCGACACGGGACGTCAGCGCCGGATTTCCTGTGACACGGGCTCCTTAATGCTATTGTGTTAAAAATGATAATACGGTTTTTCTACATGGTGTGGCTTGCTCACACAGTAGGAAAAGTCAAGAATCTAGATTTGATAATTTTTTTACTGCTAACAGCAATTCTGAGCTAGGAAATGGGCCGACCATCTCTATCTGCTTGCAGGAATTTCGAACGATTCTCATAAAACTAACAATTGTGCGTTGGTGTGGCAAATCGAGCCATTGCTTATGCGACTTCAAGCCGAGCCCTCTAACCATTACCCAACGCCGGCGTTCAACTGTGATCAACCGTTTTAGGGAGGATTCAGCATTTTCGGTTAAACCAAAAGAATAAAGCAATACACTGAATTTATTTCGTCGAATTTAGTTTTAACGAATTAAGGTCTCTGAAAGCAACCTATGAGAGAGCTAAAATGGTGATCAGCATGCAGCTGCTAGCCAACATGCGATCCAATACAAGGAGTCTGGCAAAGTCAAGGTGATGCATTGGCCTGCAATGCAATCTTTACTTCTTTCTTATTTGTGCCCATTTTGCCTGTCACTGTAACAAAAACAAAAGACAAATGAAGGGGAGGGGGGTAGGTAGGTAGGTATGCAGTGGGTTCAGGGGGCCTTGACACAAGCCCTCGCAGTCTTCACACTGCAGCCACTGTGGTGAAGAACTGGGAAAGTTGACTGACGGTAATGTGGGGTCATATCTACTTTATAATTCTTGTGTATTATCCATTGGAGCTCTGTAAATGCACATTGTTACAAACTAAGTATAATTCTATTTGTTCTTGATTATCAAATGCACACTCTTAATCTATGCATAGTCGCCACATGGCGTTGTACCCTTGCTAAAGACTGCTGCTCAAAAATTTTGTTGTGTATAGGATGCAACTACAGTATTTAAGAGCAAGATTTGCACTCATACAGCACATTTAACCATGGACTACATTAATAAACAAGATATTCACTAAAAATAAAGGAAAAAGAAAGAAAACAACTAAGCGTCACATGAAAAAAAAGATTTACCCCAAAAAAGTCGGTGAATGTTCTCCCAGAAAAAATAATAATAAAAAAAGCAGAAGTTTCGAATGGAAACAAAACCAAAAGAGTATGTAGAACTTCAAAATCTGAAACTACTGAATCCCGTTATAAGCTAGAAAAATGGGCTAAACGAGTCTGTCAGTTCAACAGATTACCTAGGCTGCTCAAAACAATGCGAAGTAGGTAGGAAAAAGAAAGGCTCCAGCAAAGTGAGTGCGATGCCACGAGACGAGTAAAAATAAGCTTCACACCGGCTCTTGCTATCAGTGCAGTATGAGACCATGAAAAAAGAAGGCGGTTGCTACTGGACAATAGGATATAAGCAGAGTCATAGCCGGGCTTTACACATAACTGTTGTTTGCAGTACTAGAGTTAAGGGACTCAGAATCTCAGGAATTCAGCAGCTTTTTTATTAAGAGCTGTCCATAACACCAGAATGTGCTGTTCCGACCATTACGAGGCTCTGCATGTGCAATGATTGTGTGTGGCCTATTGGCGCAAGAAATTATTGGTGACAAAACGCCCCATCTGTATTGGACTCCACCTATTTATGCTTGCAGTTTAGCTTTCGTATTCCAGTCCTGGACCAAACTGACAAGCATTTGCTTTAGCACTACGCAAAACATGTATACATCAATCTGGTGACAAGGCCTTTCCATCAATTATCTGCTCACACATCTCATATGTCGGCTTCTGAAGATAAATAAAAACATGAAGGCTTTGTAACTGCAGTGGTCATTTACCAGTTGCTAGAAGCACCTGGTTGACGGAAGTACCCCTCTGAAGAAGGACACCAACGATTGACACATGTCCATTGATAGCAGCAGCAGCTAATGGGGCGAGTCTTGGGCCAGAATGGCCAGCACTGGTTGCAATGTCTGTTCCTGCTTCCAGCAGGAGGCAGACGGTTGAGTGGTGACCACCAGCTGCAGCCAATGTTAGTGCACCAGCCCCTGTTCAGAGAAATATAAGCATGCACAGTGACACACAGCTGCGATGGCTGCTGGCACCCCTGCCTCTTTCAACCCTATCAACTCCACTTTTTTTGTGCTTGTGCAAAAAACAAACAAACAAATCAGGTATTGTATGCCACGGCTTTATGTATCAAAGTGACATGCATCTTGAATTAGGACTTAGCGCACTTCATCCCGTACCCCATGCCAAAATATCAGCAAGTGGTTGTGCTAAATCTGGACAACTATAGTTAATAACATCAGCTTACTTTCTACAGATATACATGCAGTGAATTACGTCTAGAAAGCCGAAATATTCGTAGTAAAGCTGCGATTTCATAGTTACATGACTGACTGGACAGCAAAAGCGAAGCATATAATTTAAAAAAAAAATCCCTATACTAACCTAAGAGGCTGGTGGCATTTACAGTCGCACCGTAATTTAATAGCAGCGTTACTACAGACACCTGACCATGCTGCGCAGCATGCATAAGCGGTGTCCAACCACAGTTGTTCGTGAGGTTAACATCGGCGCCTTGTTCCACAAGGTGTTCGGCCAACTTTTTGTACCCATTCGTAGCAGCAATTTGCAACCCCGTTGTGCCTTCTGCATCCTGAGCGTCAACTGGAATACCTGTAACAGTAAAGAACTTTCTTTTTATGAAGCGAAAAAATCTACACAACTGACACTAGAGAAAAAGCACTGACCATTTGTCAATAAATTACATACTTCCGTTAACTCGTTTTCCAGACAAAGAGACAAAAATGTATTTACTTTCTCCATTGATTTGTCAACTCAGTCACTGTGAAAAATAAGTCATGAAGACGCTTTTCATCCAACCTTGCATCTGCACATTTTATCAATCTAGTTTTGCCTGGTTTTACAAGTCTAGTTTCACGAAAAGGTGGAAGGCGTATTTGCCGCGTTTGTTTGGCTGGGCTTCGATCTGGCTGCGCTTGTGCCAGCTCTGTTCCAAGCACGACCATAATGACGTTCTTTCGGCGCCTATCATCGCTTCCTGCGTCAGCGGTACGCAAAAGAATGGCCTTCGAGAGTAGTTTTTGATACTTCGACGGAGCCGTCATGAGTTGAAGAGCAGTTGCGTGACTTGGGGTGCACACGGGAGTACCATAGTATACACGTTACAACAGATCATGAACGTCTAGTAATGTACAGACCACTGTGGTACAGATCTGCTGCTTTTACTGAGCGCTTTTCGACTTCGTAACATTGCAAACCGCAACAGTTTTGCGTGGTGAGCACATGGGTGGCTTGCATGCTCGCCCGGCTCGGCTATCGGCTAGTCATCTTTCTCTATGGGCTAGTTTCGGAGTGCCCTCATAGTATGGTGCAAAACTAACCGTGGTCCCGACTCATTTTTTTAATGTAGGGAGTGCTTGCATCGTTTGCATGCTGCTGCGTTTCACCGCGCTAACCGTGCTGTCTATTGTGGCGCTGCGGTGAACTCACAGCTGCACCTTTTAGGTCTTTATACCTGTGTTTATACTGACAAGATGCATTACGTTTAACGGGTATAAAGAAGTGTGGGCAGCCCGGTTAAAAGATCCGGCACAGAAGCGCGTCTCAAGCCGAGTTGAAATCGGGCATCCGAAGTGTTTCAAGAAAAGTGCTATGGCTGTTGCTGTGGCTGTGATCGGCAAAGAGGTAAACGCCCACTTCGTTTTTCATTCTTGAGGCACCAACGAGCACTAAGGTCCGGTTGTTAGTCACTTTCTAGTCAATCTGTGTCACGTTTCCTAGCGTCGAGGCGATGCGATGCTCGAGTACCTTCAACAGTGATCAACGCGCCTTTAAATCTTACAAAATATGTGCGTAACAGTACTGCGTCCGATTCCAGCTCGCTCCCACCGTTAAATGCTGAGCTTCGGTTTCGTGTCCCCGATCAACTCTCGTTTTCATGACCGTTCCGCTGTACCTCGTAATCGAGAAAATAAACTTTTCTGAAAGGATGATGCGCACTGTAGAGTGCGCCCCTGCCGGAAATGCCTGGGTGCACGACGCGCAGGTGCCGCACGGCGTCAGCCGTACAGTTCTTTGCCAATTGAAACGTACACTCGCCGGGAATTTCGAGTCTGGTTTGGACCTTCTTAATTCGCGCACCCAATCTGGGAGCTTCAGTAATATTTCGTTCTAACCGTATTATCCCCTACTTGTTTTTAACCTAACCTAACCTAACCTAACCTAACCCAATCCAACACCAACCTTAATCTCCATGATAAAGTTTCACCAGTGCGCTGCATCGTCGTGCACCCAGCCATTTCCGACAGGGGCGCACTCCGTAGTTCGCATAGCGTCATTCTTTCCAAAAAATTAAGACCCTTGCGTATCTCCAGAAGCGCACATTGGCCCATTAGCATGCGAACGCTAGGAAAGAAATCTCAAGCTAAATTGCAATAAATAGTCATTGAGCTGCATATCATATTGACCGCAAATAAATACGGGGACAGCGGAAGAGAACACAAAAACGTCACGGGTGGTCGTGTCGTGACCGCCCGTGTCGTTTTTGTGTTCTCTTCCACGGTCCCCATGTTTATTTGCGGTCAATATGATATGCAGTAAACACCAACTAGGCCAAACGGAAGTTCTTCTGGAGTCATTGGGCTACACGCATGTCAACGAACTTTTAATGCTTTTCATACTTTCTCCTGTAGGCTTCCTCCAGTATTCATTTTTATCTTGCTGTGAGGTCTTATGTGAAGTCTGCTGCCTCCACTTTCCATCCACCTCATATGTTGATCGACATAGCTGTGAGGAGTGCAATTATTTTGTTGTAATATTGTTTCATAACCTGGCATAATAATATGTACATGCCACTGCAAATAAAGTTGAATTGGCTCCCAGCCTTTTGTTCTGTAGGTTGATATCCGTTATAGCAAAACAAAAGGCATATGTAACTATAGCATAAAAGATCCTTTCTGGAATGTTCAAGCTAAAAGTAGTAACACACAGCTGATTTATTCCAGAAGTTCTGACCTCTGGGATGTGTTACTCTAGACAAAACATGTAGCATTAGTAGCATGCCTTCATGTTATGTTATCTCATTTATTAACAGGAATCATATTTACACTAGAGCATCTGATAGCCAGCCATTTAGTTTGCCAAGCAGGCTCTAAAGCTTGGCCATTGTGATGAAACACATTTACATTAGGGTTTGGTGTTGGTTAAAATGTCTAACCTTATTTTTAGACTAATCAACTAACCTGTTCTATTCATTTAATGTGCAATGTATAAAAAAGGACAAATTTTCACATTTTGCATTAGAGAGGAGTTGCAGCCTTGTGGCTTACTGCTAAGACTCCAGTCGTGCAATTTTCATTGTTGCCTTTTTGGAGCTTACTGCGACTGTGCAATGGTAATGTAGGCTTAGATTAGGTGGCATAAGACGCTTGCATTCCGCATGCGTACATAAGCTGCGTGGGTCCCTTGATTGAAAATTCTCTTAATATACATTTTAAGTTTGCTGTGATGGAAGACAGATGTACAAGTGCTGGTACTTTCTTTGTAATTTGCTTTATTTTGATCTGATAATGAAATTCAGTACAAGTTCTGGAGATCAACAGGGTGATGGAAAATGGTTTGTTGCTGTTAATTCTTTTTCTGCTATTTCATTTCATTTATTTCACCTTGATCAGTATTGAACAAGGAACACAGGATTGGAGCACAAACTAACAAGTGGTTTATTTTGGACTGGAATTATGTATTTATTTTATGGCAAAGAGCAATAGAATATGGGAGAAAGTACCTTTGAAATCAAGTGACCGGTAATATGCTCAGGCACAAAATATTTTAACATAATATAAACACAGCATGTGCTCAAATGCGATCTATACCTCTGTTAGCAAATACCTATGCACTCCATTTGTCTGTCTGTGTGTTCTTCATATCTGTACACTACTTAGGGCAAGTAAAAAAAAAAGTTCTGGAGAGAAACCAACGAGGGTGTGTGAATAGTAATTTTTTAGACCTAATTGAATACGAATCGAATAGTGCCAGAAGTGAGTCGAATGGAATATAGAATACTTTTCAAGTATGTTTCAAATAGTTTTAATGAACAGCTGTTTTCACAATTTATGTAAAACACTGATCACATCCTAGAATTTGTAAATGTGCTACGAGTGTTAGCATACACCAACTTGTTTGTATACACAGGACTCTTTGGAGAGTGCAATGATCTCTGTATAGCCGGCAAAGTATGGCTCCCTAAGTGGCGTAGCCTGCTGCTCTACTATTTAATTTGACATGTCTTATGCCTATACTATACTTGTGGAGATGAAATTTGTCGTACTTTCCCACCAATTTTATGTTTGATTACGCACAGTTACCATTCTTAAAAGTGTTAAAAGATATTCACATTTAGGGATATTGACTATTCAACTTGAAGATCATATCAAATAGGACATTATTTGATTCGTTATTTGAAAATTTCAAATATTCACACACCCCTAGAAACCAGTCATGGGAATACCAAAGGAGAAGTAGGTTTATGATTAGTAGACGCTGTTAAAAAGATTGGACACCAGTCATTTTGATTAGACACTTGTGAGGCCTCACAACCGACTATTTTGCACTAAATAAAAGAACATGGTAAACAAGAATGCACGGCAAAGCAGAAACACAAAAAAGAAAACGGGTGAGAGGGATGTAACATCTGATTGCTGCAGGCGTTCAAACTGGAGAGACGACTTTGAGCCAGAGTTGTTAGTGGAAATCTGAGGCGCAGGACAAGAGATGACAATGGGAAAGCAGTCACAGTGGCTGCCTCTGCTATTGTAATAACAGCAGAGCTGAAAAAGCATTATCTATGACTCGGGTATGCCTAGGGTATGCACCAGCTGTATACCTAAGTATCCATTTGAATGACTTTAGTGCAGTATAAGCAGTTGTGTGTGTCCATGTCTTTCTGTTCTGTGTGTTTCATTGTTCTTCAAATAGACAATATCATGTACTACTTGAATGCTAAGACAGCAAATTGACCCAATTTAAGAAATACATAAGGAATTTATGAAATGGAAAGAATATTGTCATCCACCCGACTGTAGCATGAAATTACAAAGGAAACTGATACGGGTTTCTCAGAAAGAGAAGCTACAGTCAGGTGCATGGCAATTTTTTCCTTCTCGTGAACATGTCTCCACCTTGTGGGCTTGCGCAGAACTGTTTTGCCATGAAGAGTTAAATCTGTTATTGGAATTACCCTGCCTTACTTAACTTCCTGGTAAGGCACAGAATTAATTTTGAGTATTTTTCTTTTTCCAGAATTCTCCGCTTTTTGTAAAGACTGTGACACCGTGCAATGAACTCAAATTTCTATATACTATACACACGTCATTGGATGTTGTCGAAGAAAAGATATCTCCTGGAAACAAGAGTTCTGGAGATGTTCGGGAACTGTACTTGGGATTGCTGTACCCCACAGAGGACTATAAAGTTTATGGATATGTGACAAACACTAAAACCAAGTTCATTGTAATTGTGGAAACTTCGCGTACAACTCTTCGTGACAATGAAATCCGGCAGGTAGGTACAGTGGTGCAATGTCATCTTTCATGTTTCATTCATTGAAATTGCACAGCATGCAAACAAAATTAAATTGTTGCAGATGTTTCACAAACTTCATGCTTCGTACTGTGATGTTGTTTGCAATCCCTTCTATGTACCTGGTGACCAGATAGTGTCCAGGTCAGTTGTATCTATTACATTTATTTATTTCATTTTGAGGAGGTTTGTGTTAACAAATTTATTGTATAACCTTCATTGTAGGTCATTTGACAGCACAGTCAATGGAATAATGACTGGAGAGTGACTTATCAAGAGGTTCACCTTTCTGGTAAATGAAACAAGAATAAAGATATGATCCCAAGAGTGTTTTACGAGTGTGAACATCAGAACATAAAGTACTTGCTTGTTTTGGCTGCAAGCAGGCACTAACCCTTTCAGGCGCTGTGTGCACAAGTGTGTACACCAAGATATTGCACCAAGAGCAATAGCATTGATGAAAGTAGTATTTCAAATGTATTACATATAGAAACACTTCTGATGGGAATAGTGCTGTAAGTTTGAATAACATGTGCAGAATGTTTTTAGTAAAGTTATTGAGAAGGTAGAAGTTTCGGTGTTTTTCGCGGTGTCAGTATGTCAGATGTGGTGAGTTCTCTTCTTTCATTGTTCTTCAATTTTTTGTTCCTGGCATTATTTTCAAGTGGCTGGATAGGCACTTTTCAAGCCTGCCAGACATGAAATAGCTCTCAAATTTTATGTTCCTGTAGTCAGTTTTCTCAAGGAATCCGCATTCTGCTAACCTGACAAAACTCGTTAAAGAATTCAAGAAAAGTGGTGAAACTAACTTTTCAACGAAGAATTAATCGGCACCTGAAAGAGTTAAGCAAGTTCTTCAAATATGGTGTCACTCCACTTTATGACGTTGCTTGAATTACAACTAGTAGAGGGCAATACAGTGATAGAGATGTGTACAGCAACTAATTGAAGCATTGGGCATGGTGATAATATAGCATTTCAATTGGTGAAGTGTATGCATTGACACATGTTTATAGTACAAGTCTTGCATTTTAGGTCATTTGACACACAGCCAATGGGCGTGGTGCCAAAAAAACATGCACTCACCAACAATAAAAGAAAAATAAAGAACATGACGTTTCATGCCTCGTACGGGTCCCTTGATCATAATGAAAATATGAGCATGGGCGCGCGACTATTTATGGCTGAGGTGGCGCAGCATGCAGGTGTATATCTTGGGAAGGTTACCCTGCATCCTGTTTATCGTGCATCTAGTTGATTGAATGTAGTAAGATTCTAAAAGCAAACGGGCAGACAGGTGTTTCTCGGTTGCGATGATTGCTGCCGAGTCCCAGTCAATGCTGTGTCCGGTTAGTTCACGATGGTCCGCCAGTGGGTTCACGGTTGTGTGGCCCTTGGCGACGTCATTTATGTGTTGTTTCAAGCACCATTTAAAAGTTCCGCTCTGGCAGATGTGATGTACAACACGTCACACTCCTTGCATGGTATCTTGTAGATAACTCCTGGGTAGTCCATGTGCTTCAAAGGGTCTTTTGCATGAACCAGCTGTTGGTTAAGTTTTCGAAAGGCATGTGGGCAATTTGCACACCGTAGCCCTTGAAGGGCCTCTCACCAGGCTCCTTAGCAAATTTCGGTGATACGCTGGAAGTTGTTACGTGTCCTCTAGGGAGCATTCTGCCGCAAAACGTTTTCAAATCGGCTCATTAATAGCCAAGATAGAAATATTGCAGTACTACAAACCCACGATTTCAGCAGGTGGGCTCCACTGCCAAGCGAGACACACTCTCTACTCCGCCCCGTCTAGCCTCTGCAAGCGAAATTGCTTCCTTGTGTTCTCCCATACTGGACCTTGAGGATCATGTGACGCATACGTCATGAGCCCCGCCTTCGTTCTTTTTTTTTTTTCCCTGCACTGCGCACTTCTGCTGTCGGCATTGCGCACAAGCTGTTGTGATCGCAGCAGCAGAATTTTGTGTCCTGTGCAGGACACATGACTAGCGGTATAATTCAGTGCTACACAAATACTGAGGCAGAACAAGCAGATCGCAGGTCATGATCACCTGCTAGAACACGGTAGAAAATGGCATAGTTTCGGTACCTGCGCACATGATCGCATGATCGTGGGAACAAGCAGATTTGGCGGAAGTACATCTCTCTTGCTTCGGTGTGAAGTAAAACAAAAAACACGCACACATTCCGTTTGTGTGTTTTAAACTTCAGTTCGTCAATTCAAACGACAGATCACAGAATTAACAGATGTTGCCTTGAATAATTCTCGAAGTCTCGTGTCACCACGAGCGACGTCGCACTGCGGACAAGAGTACGTAGGTGCATGCACACAGTACGTCACCGTCCGGCTTGGAGCGCAGTCGCCGTGACGGAAAGGGAAAAGGCATCCCAATTAAAATTTCAGATCTTTCTGCGGCATGTAGCGATGTAATTCTTTGCCAACACGATCGTTAACGTGCATTGTATGCTCTGTGCTTGTCAGCTCAAAGTGGAGAGACCTGGTGAGGGGCCCTTCAAAAATTCTTGCAAGGGCTTCGCTTGTTCCCACTGTGTAAGGTACCGCTGCACACTTCACTGTTTCTTTTTCAGTTTCATGGTGGAAACAAGCGAAGCCCTTGCAAGAATTTTTAAGTGCCATGGTGTGCAAGTCACCCACAATGTGGAGTCCAGCATTGGCTGGACTCCGCAGCCATCATCGAAACTGAGAAACACTTATCTGCCCGTTTGCTTTTAATATCTTACTACATTCAATCAACTAGACGCATGATAAACAGGATGCAGGGTAATCTTCCAGAGATATGCACCTGCACGCTGTGCCACCTCAGCCATAAATAGTTGCATGCCCATGCTTACATCTTCATTGTGATCAAGGGACCCATACGGGGCCCGAATCATAATGTTTTTATTTTTTTGGCACCAGTATATTTCCTGGGCAGACGAGTTTTCGTCGGACACCTGACTACAGACAGTGGGATAATGACTGGAGAGTGGTTTATCAAGAGGCTCACCATTGTGGTGGTAAATGAAGAGAGAACAAAAACGTGCTGCCCACAGGTTTGTTTTTATGAGACTGAACTCTGAACACTCAACATTCTAAGGTTGCCATCTGAATGCAAAATGTTTTGCAAGAAAGGTTTTTTTTTTTTGGCTACAAGCAGGCATTATGTAAGCCTTTCAAATATGGCGTTGCTCCACTTGATGCTCGAAATTGGATGCTGACTAGCAGAAGGCAACACAGTGACAGCAGTGTGTCCAGCAACTGCTTGAGGCATTGGGTTCGGTGATAATATAGCATTTCGGTCAGTAACAATCAACGTGTTCTTGGAGAGTACACCCCATTCTTGGCTGTTGATGCCGCCCATGATGAATATGCATGAACCTGTAAAGCAAATGGGCACTTTTCAGTCTATGGATACTATAGTGGCAATTTCTTACCTATGGTTGCAGTAGAAGCACCATGCCTGGCCACTGCAAGCTTGCAGGTTTTTTTCCATTCTGAGTGCTTGGAGCCGACATCAATAGAGTTCATGCTTACGGGGTGCTCCTCTTCAACATCAGCTGTTCTGCAGCCTCCACAGAGCCAGATTTTGCCATTGATGAGAGTTGCAGATGAAAAGGCTCGAGGTAGCCTGAGTGGTATACCTTGAGCCCAGCTGTTAGAAATAAAGCGGACCCTTTATGCATGGACAAAAAATATGAGACTAGAGCATAGAAAGGCGTGAAATACAAAAAAAAAAAAAAATTGCCTGTCATGCTGTAGTGAGTACAGAAGAACTTCAGATACAGCAGGGCTATTGGGCCTCTCAGACATTCCTCCTAAAAGCCATATGCGTCCCTCCTTGACCACTGCAGCCATGCCCATTCTCGGCTCTGGCATTGAGTTTAGCTGCTTCCATTCATTCTTCTTCAAGTCATACTCTTCAACGGAAGAAAGTAGTCTGTGAATAAAAAAAATATTTTTAAGCTGATATAAAACAATATCTATGTCAATGACCTTTCCCAGAGCTCTGTAATTACCCTTGGTTTGTGTCAACCATGCCCTCTAATATCGATGTTATTGTCTTATTTCCCTCCATTTGATCCTGTGCAGCAAGCGAATAAATAGTTTTCTTGGTATTTATTTTGTAAACCTAATAATATGGTCAATTCTTCCGTGCATTAAATGCCCAGCCCAAGTTTTAAACCAACAAATGCAGGCAACTGGTGCATGTATGGTTCAGTTGTGCGAAGGCCTGTTGCAAGCACACAGAACATGTTTGCTGTGTTTATATGATGCAACATCATGTTTGTTTCACACTGCACTGGCCCGTGCTGTAATCGGGGCTCAGTGCAATAGAAAAAGCTGGAATATGAAACATCAAAATGTTTGATAGAGTGGAAGTGTTTAGGAATTGAGCACTATGCTTTCCCCTTTTTAAATGAAAATTTTTACTGGCCGAATCTTCACAGTGATGGCAAGAAGTCTGGCTTTTTTTCTCTTCAGAATATCGTCAACATATAGTTACTGAATCTATGAGTGGTGCTGTTATTTTCTTACCATTGTGGTAAAGTGCAAAAAACAGCCATGTGGATATTTCAAAGCATGTTAAAAATTCCAGGTGGCAAGGTGAGTCCTTGTAAGTTTTGAGTCACCTGTAGCAGATAGCTCGGTATCACCTCTTGGTGGACTACCTTAAGAGGTGGTCATCACTTGCATGACAAATTGCAATTTTCAGGTTTCCAAGTACATTTTGCATAAACCCTGATACTAGCACTAGTTTCAAGGTATCTGCCTCCAAAATGTACTGCAAACTATGTTGGTATCCCAGTTAATGGTTTTCCGAAGCTTTCCTTCATGCACTGTGAATAGAACTGGAATGCCAGCGGGTTTTGCGGTACGTTTTGAGAACAGTTACTGACACTGGTGCCAGCCTCAGCCTTTCTGTTAAATGACTGTGACTTAGTTATTACTTGGCCTAAATTGCAGTTGAGCTGCAGCATGTGCTCTTAGTGATTGATTATAAGTTAAAAAAAATTGTTAAATGAGCATTGTGATTTGTCATGCATCACTCACCTATGTATTGAGTTATTCCTAAGAACTGAAACCCAGCTATACAAACTCCTCCCAACATGTACTGTAAGTACATAAATTCCCACAGGCTTCTTGCACTATTGAGATAAATTTCCGCATGATTTCGCAGTTCTTGGATGAAATTAATGTAGTTAAATTTGGATATTTTTTCTTAGTCTTGTCTTCAAAGAGCATATGAATGTTTTCTTGAAAAATAGTGCACTACTGGGGTGCCATAACGTAAAGCTATTCCAAACTTTTCTATTCCTATTCTGCAATCTGCCCTACGCGATTGGTCAAAAGCTTTTTTGGACCACCCCCACTTTGCCTTTCTGTCATGCGACGTCACGAAAACCGCGATAGCTCCCCATCTGATATGACGTGTACACACTGATTATGCATGATTTGACTGCGCAAGAGAAAAATAGTTATTTCCGATACCACGCTTTTTCACCATTAGCCCTCAGCTATTGGTCAAGAGTTTTCGGGCTGCACCCACTTCACCTGCCTGTCGCGCGACGTCACAAAACCACGAAAACTCACCGCGTTAAAGTGACGCGTACGTGTTAAAGATGCATTAATATGCCGAACAAAACTGAATTTTCGTCTGAATAGCCGCAAGCTGCCCCATTCCAAAGGAATAACAGATTGCTGCCGCCGATCACTCGGGCACTGGCTACTCGCACCTGCCGGAGAGCATGAGTTTATTTGCGTGTAATAAAGCTTTTTGCGTGGCCATGTAACGTGTTCGAGCCTTTTCGGCATGTTTACGACCTCGTGCTACCAACTCCCCTTTGCTGAGGGTCGGTTTTAGTGTCATTCTTAAGCTCCCGTTGCATGCCGCCGTGATTTTCGACCAGCCACTGCAAGCTAAGTAAGGGAAAGCGGACCAATCGCAGATGCTGGCACCAGCCGGCTATCGATTCTCAGTGCACTGGCTCGGCCCCATCGAATCCCTCTCCACTTGAGCATGCTCCTCACCTCTTGTCAGCCAATTAGGTAAGACAAGCCACTCAGTGTAGGCAATGTTATTCGATTTTCAAGCAAAGAAAAGTGACCTCCTATGATCGAGGAGAGCGTTTGATTGGTCAGTTCAGACAGCCCTGCGGTTCACCACCCAACGCTTGCATCGGTGATTACGCTAATTTGATGTCAGGAGATTGGAAGAAAAACATATTGGAAGAGTTTTACGTTATAGGGCCCCTGGAACATTTCCCATGTAAAATCATGAAACCAAAGTGAGGCTGTAGACTTGGGGTCACCTCAAGAATTCTAAAAATAAAGAAAAATTACAGCAGAATTCATCTCATAATGACTCTCGGTGGTAATGCAATTAGCATTCGAGGAATGTAGTGATGCACCGTATTTCTAAAGTCAAGTTTATTTACCATTGGTACTGGTCATTCTGAGAATTCTGTTGCTTCGGCTTTATGTGTCATACTTTGGTATGATCTTGGTTTGCTGTAGCACTTGCTTGCCAAGGTCATTCACGAGCAAGGTGGCATAACGACAACGAGAGGACGATTCCTAAATGAGGACAATGGTACGACAACATGAGGATGATGGGATGACGACAATAGCGTGATGACGATGTGGCAACCTCCGAATGACGACGATGGCAGGATCACGACAGCATGATGACAACGGTACGACAATAGATGCATGATAGAGACTGTCTGACAACGATGACATGGCACTGTGGCATAATCGTGATTGAATTATGACAGCATGATTACGATGAAACGAAGAACAAGTGACGTGGTTGGATTGACGAAGGTGGCATATGACAGTGTTATGGAGTTACTGAAATGATGACAATGGTAAAACAACAGCGTTAAGATGATGGCATGGCAAGAGTTGGATGTTTAAGTTAGAATGACGGCGATGGAATGACCACGATGGCAACACAACGACGGTATGACGGCGTAATGACGTCGTGAAAGAAGCCCGCGAATACACGCAAAACTGCCGCGCGACTCAAGGCACTTTGCGTGTATTCGCGGGCTTTTTTCAGGCTTGGACAATAACTTATGTAGCTCATATTGAGCAACAGAAATCTGTATCGGGAATGTTAACAGCTTTCGTTCAGCCGTGGAGCGTTACCAGAAAACTCAGCCCAGCTGTGCGTTGCCTAGCAACTACCTGCGAGAGCACCGAGCCACGTAACCTCCTCGCACCCCACGCGCATAGGGCGGAGTCGTGACGTCACAGGCGAGTCAAAGCTCGCAACAGCCGGCGCGGCGACGCACCTCTCGCCTCCGTGCGTACGTGCTGCTGCCATGGGAAGACGGAAGAAAGTCCGGACGCCCGAACAAGCGGCTTACCAGGAAGAGCGCCGTACGGCCAAGCGAGAAGCGATGTGTCGCCGCCGAGCTGATCCGGAACACCGCGCCGAAGCTGCGGCTGAGAAGAGGCGACGCCGAGTGGAGGAGACGCCGAGTGGAGGATACCGAGTTTCAGTCCAGGGAACGCGAGAGTCGACGCCTGAACGCTCCACGTCGCCGAGAAAGCGATCCCGGCCTGCGACTGCTCGAAAACTTCTAGCGTCAAGCCCGCCGAGACACAGGGCATGCGAAAGGCCAATTCCAGCGCGAATTTCTGGGCATCGAGTTTGGGCACAGCTGTCGCGTCTGTGACCGACAAGGAAGCTCGGCGCGCGGCTCAGCGTGACTACGATCTACGAAGGAGAGCCGATCCTGCCGATCGCGCCAAGGCCGCCGCCGAGCCAAGGATCCATAGTTTCGGGCCAGAGACAACGAACGCTGCCGACTGACTTCTCGACGCCGCCGGGAACCGGTTCTGGGCCTGCGCGTCACCGACAACTTCCAATGCCAAGACCGCAAATCCATGGGAGGTGCGAACGGCCGCTTCCAGCCTCGGCATAGAGTTCGGGCACAGCTGCCGCGTCTCTGACCGGCTCTGTTCGATGTGAATCTCTCCACGGTGAGCTCGGTGCGGAACTTTGAACAGAAGAGCTCTACCTTGCAGGTGCTTCGCGAAGCCTTCCTGAACGCCACCGACCACGACGACGGTCGGACGTCGAGGACCGGATCGACGATGATGACGAGTGGTACTAAAGAACTGTACATATTAAATTGTGATGCGTGTACTGTGGCTTGTGTGCGTGTGACTTGCTGGGGCTTACCGGCCTGACCGTGCATGACCTCGCAAGAACTTGGCGAAACTTAGCAAATCTAGGCGACACTTAGTATGAGCATAGTTAAGCCATGCATAACATCGTAACACGTAGCAAAACCTAGCAACGCTTGGTATGAGCCTAGCCAAGCCATGCATAACATCGCAAAACTTAGTGTGAACCTACCCAAGCCATGATAACCTCAGAACGTAGCGTAAGAAGCCAACAAACAAAGACACCAAAGAGAACACAGGGGAAATTACTTGTGCTTACTAATTGAATTAAAGAAGTGATAAATAAATGGAAAAAGAAGTGGATGAAAAAACAAATTGCCGCAGGTGGGGAACGATCCCACGTCTTCGCATTACGCATGCAATACTCTACAAATTGAGCTACCGCCAACGCCGTTCTCCCACCCACTTTCTGGGGTATTTATGTGTTACTACTAGAACAAATCCTGGGAGTGCTAGCCAGCGCCACCACTCGCAAACCTTGGCGGCGGATATGGAACATCCTTTCTGCCGCAGGCGTCAGGAGTACGCTATCTTTTTGGGTGAAGGCAACTGGTCAATAAACCTACACGTGGTACCTGACGGCATCAATGTTGCCGGAGTCGAGACCCTCGTAGTATGATGAACGAGAAGAAAGGGTGTTAACCGAGGGGCCCGATATTCATTAATCATAGCATAAGAAGCCAACAAACAGACACCAAGGAGAACACAGGGGAAATTACTTGTACTTACTAATTGAATTCAACCTAGCAACACTGAGCAAAAGCCAGAACTAGGTCTGCTGTAACCCAGCCTTGCACCACTAGTGCAAACTGCCCACATTCTTTTTCATGTTGCTCTACAATTGTCTCATTGATACTTCACATCTAAATATAATATTTGGAAAGTTGATCAAGACTAATTATGTAATTAGGCAGAATGCAAAAAAATAAGGATATCTCCAAGCAACTGCAAACAACATTACCGTGGTTCTGTCCTACTACGTGGCCTTTGCATATTTTTTATCTTGGTGCATGCTAGTTGGGACACCCTGTATGAAGTATGACCACCATATTAATTTTTTTTGCATGACAAACTGCGTAAAATTTTTTGGAGCATTGAGCAAATGCCAGTTGATATTACTACTTTCTCAGAAGATTCTGCTGTATAATGCACATTTTGCTTCAAACGCGTTATTGTCGCTTAATTTAGGGTAATGGAACCAAACAATCAATGAATGATGATTCTTTTGCAAGAAACGTACTACTACTACTACTACTAGTAGTAGTAGTAGTAGTAGTAGTAGTAGTAGTAGTAGTAGTAGTAGTAGTAGTAGTAGTAGTAGTAGTAGTAGTAGTAGTAGTAGTAATAATAATATTAATAATAATAGTAATAATAATCTCTTCGTTAGATTGCATGTCTGCCTTACAGTTTAAACGTCTCAATCATTCGTAAAATTTAAGAGTTAACCTTTTATATGAACACCAAGTAGTGCTATCCTTGACATCCTAAATGGTGAAAATAGCGCTTATATGCATATTTTATCTAATTTAATACACAATTCTCCTCACTCTACTCGGCACTCCGAACAATGGTATGTCCCTTGGGCGCGTCCGAATTACATATTTCAAGTGTAAACCTATTATTTGCTGAAAACACACAATAAGTTCGGACTTACTAATGAAAGGCTACGTACAGTATGTATAGTGACTCGATAATAAACTTGCTGTATTTGACTGCCCATTCGAATATGAATCCAGAAAAGAGCGGATCCCTCTAGCCCTGAGAAAGAAGATCATGGTGGCCAGCATCCCGAGAAACATGCATCCGGAACACAACAGAGAAAGGAGGCAAGCAAGAGTGCAATCTCTATGTAAGGCCTACGAAGGACCAAGAAATGGAGAAGTCGCTACACCGACGTGGCAAAGCACAAGAACAGAGCGGCCCACGCTGTCAGCGTAATCAGCGGCCAGGGAGAAGAGGTAGCAGCGACCTCGGCGAAAACTCCAGAAATCGACTCCGCGTAAGAAACGGCGATAGCTCTGGCGGCCACGACGGGCAAGCGTGAAGATCACATCACAGTCATCACGGACCCGCAAACGGCGTACAGAAATTACCAAAAGGGCCGCATTTCTAAACAAGCCCTGACCATCCTCGAGAAACGACAATTTTCAACTAATGTGCATTGTCCGGGCCCCGCGACATGAGTTCCTGGCGGGTAATCTAGCGGCTCACGCCGCTGCCCGAGATCACATTCTCCGGACTATTCCACTGGGTGCACGAGTCCCGGTATACCTACACGATGACATCCCGAAAACATACAGCCACATCCTGAGCCGTTACAGACTGGGTAGGAGGACTTACCTACCCCGGCATCCCAAGCTGACTAGAGAAGCGGCGGTGATCTTCCGCAAACTATAGACCGGCACATTCCCGCACAGCACCCTGCTACACGCACGCCATGTATCCTGCGAGCTACACATACAAGTGCGCCATCTGCTCTGCGCCCGATACCTTCTACTACATGGTAGGGGAGTGTGGGCGCAACCAATCGATACCACACATAACCGGAAACACCGTCGAACCATGGGAGGCCCAGCTGACAAGCCCGAGCCATGAAGACCAGCATTGTCTGGTGGGCAAGGCCAAGCTATCGGCTAAGGCCCACGGCATGCTGGACTAGGGACGCCGCCCACCTCGGACGACTCCACCGTCAGCTCATTTTTGCAAATAAAGTTTTATTCCTGCTCCTGTCCTGCTGTTTGGTATATTTTTTATAATGTGCATGTTGCAAAATACACATGTCGCCTTTAAGCTGTCATTAGACCTCAGGATTGTGGGGCTAGTCAAGCTGCTGTAAATGCAGTTTTTATCCCTATCTCTACCACCTATGTACAGCTGTACGCGCAAATGTGGTAAATAAATTTATCCTTAACTTTATCCTAAGCGATGTCTGCGAGTATGTGAAGTAAAAAAAAAAAGAAGAAAAAGGGTATTGTGTTTGTGGCATAGCGCTGAAGAGTGGGTCGCACAGCTGCTGTGCCTGACCAAGCACGTTGCGGCAATCTAGCCAGCAGTCGACTCCTCATTCACTCCTGCATTTTGAGTGAGTACGCGGGATATGACATGTGCAATCTCAGAGCGCTCGCGGAAGACGTTCTCGGCGCGAATGACGATTTTCCAATGTGTGGTCTTGCTGTCAACGACACTGCGATATTGCTCGTTTCTGCCGGTTGTTGTGCAGGTACACAAATACTAAGAAAAAAAATGAATATATTAACATGTTTGCGATTAGAATCGGTCGCTTTCCTATCCTTCCACAGCTAAGCAAGACTCTTCCCGTTATTACCTTCCATGATGTCCTCTTCCACCAAAAACAATGACACTGTCTTCTGTGGCAATCGATGCATGGCACGCCCTTTCATCCCACATGTCCGGTAATCTTTCCCAATTGCCAGTTTCAGTGCTCATGACGAACGTCGTTTTTGTTGCGACCATTTCGCCACTTTTCCTGTTGAATGTTGAGTAGCCACCTGCTGGAAGAATGGTTTCCGTTAAGGCAGCTTGCCAAGCTAAGAAGAACTTCACATTGGCCTAGTTGGTGTTTACTGCATATCATATTGACCGCAAATAAAGACGGGGACAGAGGGAGAGAACACATAACTCTAAGTACCGCCCGTGCTGTTTATGCGTTCTCTCCCTCTGTCCCCGTCTTTATTTGCGGTCAATATGATATGCCAAGCTAATACCGAGTCAAGAATAAGCCAAAAGCCGCTGAGAAGGGTATCTTGGCAAAGGACTGGCAAAAAAGTTTTTGCATGTACATAGTAAACAGCAATACTTAACAGCAGGCACGTACCCAGGATATTTTTCGGGGAGGGCCCAACCCAAGGTAACTTTTCTATGCAAATGAGGCGGGGTACCTTTACTAGTAGAAATGTGAATAACGCCCACCATTCGCCATAAAAACGTGTAAACCCAGAAAAGAAAAATGAAATAAGGTGTATTTTACACGTACTCCTGTGCGAAACCCCTCTCCTTTACTTGGCAAACAAAGAACCACGTCAAATGGACTCGCGCAGGAAAGAAGCGCAGAAAGAACACTGCCAAGAAGAAGTAAACAAGCAAAAGTGTAAAATAAAGATTACTTTAGTAGAATAGAACTTAAAAAAACAGCAGTTGGCAAGAAAGGCACACGGAATGCGCGGAGTTAGGTTACTCCGCCAGCCAATCACCGAAGCAAACAAAATCGTCGTCATGCGGCCTTTTCAAAATGGCGTCGTACTTGATACCTCCAGAGCGTCTGCTTTTCTTGAAGGGTCTTTTCATCGGTAGAAGCAATCAGGTGTGCAACCGACATGGACAAAATGTATGGAGTCTTCAAAAGTCTGCGGTGCAGTTCATTTCAGGACTGCACCAGTTTTACTCATGAAACATCACTACCAACTGAAGTGAAACTTCACAAATAGTTGTAGCGAAGCAAGCATGTTATTTCAGTTCAATAAAGAATTAGTCATTCGCCATTCCACTATAATAGGCGAGGGAAAATTACGCGCTAATAATTTTATTTTTGTAGTTACCGCCTTATTTGGGTAACAGAAAAAGTTTGAAGTACCAATTATTTGCAGCCTCGCGGCGGAACAGTGGAAGGCGGTTATGAGGGCGTGGGCGGGGCTTCATTGCAGACTTAAGTTGTATCTGGCTATAGTAGAGTTTTTTGAATTAGCTCTGGAAGAATTATACAGAAATATATATTTGCGGAGCAATCACAGTTCTTTTGGATCCCTCGTTTACTGCTCTAACACGTGCCACAACCGACTAGTATTGTTATTTGGGAAGTTACGTAACGATGCGTGGCCGCTAGTCGCGTAAAACCGCGTATGGCGCACGAAGCTGAGATTCTAGACGTACTGCGCCCACCGCGGAAGGTTAGAAAACACCCCTATTAGCACAGTAGGGAAGTGGCTACGTCAGGTGGCTCTAACGATAACTGTAGAAAGCGCCATTCAGAACACACGGAATTGTCCTCCACTTCCGGCGGCGTTTTCTCTGTTTCCTTTTTAAATAAAGAGATGTTGATCAACAAATATTTTCATAAACAATGGCTAAATTTGTTAATTTTCGCTTTTCCTTCCAGTTTGGCTGTTGTCTCGGCCCTCTCCCTTAGTAGATTGCTTAATTTCTCAACTCCTTTAGACTCTTGTTTCCAGTTGCCAATTTTGCACGAAAAGTTCAGTAAAGTGGAAAGTTGGGCTAGTTGGTGAATGATCATCATACCTTGCTGGTGAAGCAGCGCACTGACACGGACACAGTCAAGACACACAACAAAAGACGACACTCGCTGCGAGTGTCGTCTTTTCTTGCGTGTCTTGACTGTGTCCGTGTCAGTGCGCTGCTTCACCAGCAAGGTATGATGAGCACGAAAAGTGCTGTACAATTAGGGAAAAACCAGACGAGTTAACGGGTGACAGTCATATTGCCTATGAGTTTAAGGGTTATTGCAGGGTTTGATGATGGACGCTGTCTCGCATTATTTTATTTTCCGCCTTATCTAACCCATATCACGGGTATATGGTTCCGAGAATCTGTGAACGTCGAGGCGATCCGTCACTCGAGAAAATAATGAAACAAAAACAATAGTCAATCGCACTTGGCATTTTCTCTGGCTGCAACTCGTTCCACGTGCACACAGACCAGCTGACCACGAATTGAATCCCTTTCCTGGTCCCTGGATCAGTCTAGACGATGAAGGTTGAACTAACGAAGCAACAACGATGCGCGTGACCGTTCAATAGACGGTGACAACTTAATGCATATCGAGTTAATCGTGCGGGCACCGAATTGATGAGGAAACTGGCTTCACATCCCAAGAGAAGCGGATAACTACCGACATCCAAAAGGAGTCAATAAGGCAACAAAATGTTGACCGCCGAATAGCTGTCAAGTCTCAACATTGATTTGGCGGCGCTTTAGGAATATGTGTGAGAAGTGGTGGCGTGGGCGGATAGGAGGGTGGGAATGCTTCTAATTTCGGGGGGGGGGGGGCGCCCCCCCCCTTGGGTACATGCCTGCTTAACAGGATATGTTATGTAGTGAATATCAGCCTCCACTATTAAAAAATTAAGTTATGGGGTTTTACGTGCCAAAACCACTATCTGATTGTGAGACACGCCGTAGTGGGGGACTTCGGAGATTTGGACCACCTGGGGTTCTTTAACGTACACCTAACTCTAAGTACACGGGTGTTTTCGCATTTCGCCCCCATCGAAATGCGGCTGCCTTGGCCGGGATTAGATTCCGTGACAGTCTCCATCATGATATATATATATATATATATATATATATATATATATATATATATATATATATATATATATATATATATATATATAATCGGATTTATTTCCATCACTATTACATTGATGGAGGGGATGGGAATAAAAGCGATTGACGCTTGACTAAGTTCCCACCCCCCGTACAGCAGGTCAACAGTGGCATGCGACGGCACTTCTGTCACGACAGCAAATACAAAGTCAAACAAAGCATTAGTACAAACACAAGTATGCAAAATACACAATCACCTGCGTGTGTGAAAAAAAAATATAAACCGATTGAAAAGAAAGACAAGTACAGCAACTGAGAACAAAAACGCTTACGAAACAGCGAAAGAACAGCAACCAAAAATACGCTTATAACACAATTAGACACAGAAACGTTCACAGATGCCTACATGTTGGACAGTCAAAGGGACGCGTTAAGGAGAAAGTAGTTGCGAAGGTTAGAGCAGCTAATGCTTCCTAAGTCTATATTTTCATCAATTAATTTGTTAAGTAAGGATGGAAGTTGAAATGCTACCATTTGGCGCCCATAGTTTGTTCTTACTTTTGGTAATACCCAGTGTGGTTTATGCCGGCGTGGATATGTGCGATGAAATAATTCAATCGGGGCTAAGTCAGATATATTACTTATGCATCTTCTTTGTTCTAGTTTGTAGGTGCGTAGTAGTCTATATGCATAGTGGCTGAAAACGTTAATGATCTTGTTCTTGAAAAATAAGTTTTTTGTTGAGTGTCTACTTGGCAGGTTATGAACTAATCTGAGGGCCCGTTTTTCGAGAGTTCCTAGTTTTTTCAGACCGGTTTGTGTAGCAGTACCCCATACTAATGAGCAGTAGTTTAGATGTGAGCGAAATAATGCATGATATAGAGGTAGTTTTATCTTTTGTGGAAGATAATTTTTGGAACGCGTTATAAATCCTATGGTTCTAGATGCCTTTAATGCTACATTGTCTATGTGGTCGTCCCACAGCATGTTTTCGGTGAATGTTACGCCAAGTGATTTGAATGACCTTACTAACTCAATCTGGTCTCTGTTATAAAATAACTCACCGAAATCACCGCATTTTTTATTTTTGGGACGAAAAAGTACTGCCTTTGACTTTGCAGTATTAACAGACAAAGGATTTTTATCGGACCATATATGTATTTTTTCCAGGAGCACATTTGCATTTGTCCTTGACTTACTACTGCTATCGTCAGATAAAAACAAACTAGTATCATCGGCGTAGATTATGAAACGAACATTAGTATCCACACTGATGATATCATTAATGTACAGGTTAAAAAGCAATGGTCCTAAGATACTCCCTTGGGGTACCCCGCACGAAACTGTTCGTAAACTTGATTTATATTCGTTTATCTGGACATACTGTCTTCTATGCGATAGGTTAGATTTAATTAAGAGTGATGCTGCGCCTCTTAATTCCATAACATTTAAGCTTCTGAAACAAGATGCTATGATTTATGCAATCAAAGGCTTTGCTATAATCTAATAAAATTCCCAAGACGAGTAGTACTATATTGCTAAAAGGTTGACTTGAAATGCACTGTAACTTCCCTTGCTAATCAAAACGGACTTTATCAAGAAAAATGCTCATTAAAGATTTCGACTGTCGGTGAATGAACTTCGGATAGTCGACGGCCATTTTGGACGCATAGAGCTATATCTTCTAGTGGTGATAGCGTACCCGTAACAAAGATGACGTCGTTAACGTAAGCAGCTGCGTGGTAGTTTCGAGGCTCTGGCATGGCGTTCACCAGCGTCCACCGATCCTTAAACGGATGGTATTTCAGGACAGCCGAACCTAGAGTGCAACAAGATGGACGTGTAATTTTAGTCGCGCGCCGCTTGCGCGCCGCGTTGCCTCTGTACCTGAGCCCATCGGGTTTCGGGGGTCCAGTCCGCCCACAACCAAGATCACCGGGAAGCGTGGGTCGCACGGCTGCTGTGTCTGTTCTAGCATGCGCAGTCTGGCCGACATCCACGCGGGCGTCATGCGTAGTCCTAAGGCACTCCTGCATTTAGAGGGCGACGCACGCTGGATCTCAGACTGCGCTATTGGCGATTTTCCAAGCGTGGTCTCACTGTCGCAACGGTACTGCACCGATGCCTGCCGGATTTGCGTGCTGCTACCGGCAGCGGCAGTTTACGCAGGCACTCGCACCGAATGCTGCAGTTGCCGTTTCGTTGTGTTAAATTGCGAATAGGAGGCGTACACAGGTGCTGTGATGGCCCGGACATCGCAAAAATTATTCAGATCCCACGCACTATAGGAATCGATGTAAGAGCAGTGTAAGTGCTGGGGCGCTATAACGTAAAACTATTCCAAACTTTTCTACTCTAATTCTGCTATCAGCCCACGGCGATTGGTCAGAAACTTTTTTGGACCACCCCCACTTCACCTGTCTGTCACGCCACGTCACGAAAACCGCGATAGCTCCCCATCTGATATGATGTTACTCACTGATTATGCATGATTGGACCGAACAAAAGAAAAATAGTTATTTCTGATTCGACGCCGTTTTGCCATTAGCCCTCGGCTATTGGTCAAAAGTTTTTGGGCTGCACACACTTCACCTGCCTCTCACGCGACGTCACAATACCGCGAAAACTCAACGCGTCAAAGTGACGTGTACGCGTTAAAGATGCATTAATATGCCGAACAAAACTGAATTTTCTTCTGAATAGCCGCGGGCTGCCCCGTTCCGAAAGGAATAAAAGATGGCTGCCACCGATCGCTTCGGCACTGGCTACTCGCCCCTGTCGGAGAGCATGGGTTTATTTAAAACTTTTTGCGTGGCCGTGTAACGTTTTCGAGAATTTTCGGCACCTTTGCGACCTCGTTCTGCCAACTCTTCTTTGCAGAGGATCAGTTTTAGGGCCATTCTTAAGCTTCCGTTGCATGCCGCCGCGATCGTCAAGGAGTCACCGCAAGCTAAATAAGAGAAAGCGGACCAATCGCAGACGCCGGCACCACCCTCTTCATCCGGTTATCGATATTCAGTGCAGTGGCTCGGCCCCATCGAATCCCTCTCCACTTGAGCATGGTGCTCGCCTCTTGTGAACCAATTAGACAAGACAACCCGCTCAGCGCAGGGAATGTTATTCGTTTTTCAAGCGAACAATAGTGGCCTCCTATGAAAGAGGGGAGCATTTGATTGGTTTGTTGAGACAACCCTGCTGGTGACCGCCCGATGCTTGCGTCGGCGGTTACGCAAATTTGACGTCAGGAGATTGGAATAAAAACATATTGGAATAGTTTTACGTTATACGGCCCCTGGTTGCTTTAATTGGCGATAATTAGCGGTGATGTTGACAGCGAAAGCTAATTTCTTCAACGTTTAGTCTAACACGAGAGTGGTCAGTTGATGTTAAACGTTACTTTGCGTACACCGCTGCTGTTTGTTTACGTAGTACACAGAACACGCAGGGAGAGGTGTTTGCTTCAGGCGTTGTTGTGGGCCATATTTCATGAGCTCTGAGAGGGTTGAACATTGTCATTACCTTACATGGCACATCGCATCGTGGCAGTATTAAGCTTAATTGGATTATGGGGCTGTACGAGCCAAAAACACAATTGGATTATGGGGCACGCCGTAGTGTCGGTCTTCGGATTACTTTTGACACCGTGACGCTCTTTAACGTGTCGCAAAATCTAAGTGCACGTGTGTTTCCTATTTCACCCCCGTCGAAATGCGGCTGCCGCGGTTGGGATCAAATCCGCGACCTCTACCAATGCCATAGCCGCAAAGCTACCGCGGCGGGCACAGAAGTGTTGATTTGGCGGTCGACCGCTTCCGTAGTGTCGCCTGGACCCTGCGGTGAGCTTTAATTAATGCGGCTCTGCTTGTGCCCGCCATGCGTAAGTTGTCCGTTTGACATATCTGCCTGATGTTTATTTTTCAGAAATAGCAGGAACGTACTGTACCGTACCTTGAACTTAAGCTTATCCACTTTCCCTGCAACCGATGTCGTATAGTAGTAGGTTTTCCTTGCCTTCTCACGTCACCTCCCCCCCGCCCCCTTTCTTGTATGGGAACTGCCTCTTCTCCTGCCTCCTCTCTACAGTTCTATCTACGTCCGCTCTGGACTCGCACGTTAGCAGAAAGGGGAGCGCTGTAGTTAATGCAATGCTTTTCAGGGGGGCCACGGATAATTACAGCTGTCAAGAGGCTAATGTGGCGACGTCCAGGGAGCTCCAGAGGGCATCGTGCACATTCGACGCTGTGGGGTCCAAACAAGTTTCTTGCGTCACCTTTCCCCTCTATATTTCCTCTCTATATTTAAGAAAATCGCAATCTGAAATTGAATAAAATCACCTTCAAATTTCTTATCCTTTCATAGAGCAAACGTTTTATTCTAAGGAAAAAACAAATGTCTCCAAAATAAAATTTGTTTACTTTAATTTCTCGTACAATTTCAATTTTACCCTCATGTAGACTTTTTTTCTCAAACTTTAGTTTTATCTCCTGCAATCCGTTTAACTAAAGCTTCTAGTCCAGTCCCCCGTAGTGAGTACAAGCCATGCTATAGGGAGCAAGCAAGCAAGCTTCTCGCACCGCTTCGACAGTTTAGTTACAGCAAAGGCATAATTGCTCTTCTTGGACGAAGAGCCGTCCGAGGTGATGACAGACGACACGCCATCTCTAGCGTCGAGCACGTCTCTTCGCACTTGGGGCCCCACCTCAGTGCTATGGTGTAAGGCTCGCCCCGTCGACATGGAGGTGTCCGGCTCCTGTTTCTACAACAGCGATCCCATGGATTCCGACATCGACTACACTGTCGTGGAAGGCAAACGACTGAAGAGGAAATACCGCAGGACAGGGATCAAAGACGTGAGTGAGCAAGGTTCTGCGGACCACTAGCTTGCTCCGACTTACGCGATTGTATATGTGCCTGTCGACGTCTCAAACAATTTAAATCCGGTTCGTAGGCAGATTCTGAACACCTATCTTGGTAATGCGGCTAATTAAAGAAGTACGGTTCAACAACAGGAAAAACACTTACGGTCGAAATAGCGACACAGGCCGCCCTCGGAACACTTAAAGCTATGAGCATACTAGGACATGTATACAAGTCCGCTCGTTCATTTGCACGCTGGTCGCACTAGGGTAAGTGTCATTCCTGATGTCGTCGTTGACTACAGCGACGCAGAATTTCAAAAGTTTCCGTCTTCAACAGTGAAGATCGTCGACTTTCAGCGCTTCGGCCACTCGACGAGCGTCAAGCTTCTATTCGGGGGAGACACTCTGTCTGATCATGCCAAGGTGGGCTACGTGGGGCACCCGGCGTGTCCTTACGTGCCTCGATCAATGCAATGTCGCAAGTGCTTCATGCTAGTAGGCCATGTCAGCGCTGCCTGCACAGGCAATTGAGACTGCAAGCCTCCGCGTGCAGGCGCCCATGACATATCTTTACACCCTGTCAAAGAGATGATGTGCCTAAATTTCGATGGATCACGCGAGGCGAATTCCAAGGATTGCCCGAAACAGTAAAAGGGGTTGAAAATATTGAACCGGACCAGCAACACCAGCATGTCACACAAAGAGGCGGCAGCGTCAGTGCACCAGAGGAAGAAGCGGTTGCTTTGTCGACGTAGACAAACTGTAGAAACAAACGAGAGTTCCCTAGCTTATATTGCGCAGGCCTAGCAGGAGGTCGTTGAATCGGTTTCGGTTGATCTTCCCGATACATTGCACCAAGCGAGCAACGCAATCCAGGACTCCAATGCATGGCCACGCTTGCCGCCGGGGACAAGGGCCTCGGAATGTTAGAACGAACAACGACAGTGCGCTGAGACATCCCTACCGAACTGTACCATCAAGGCCATGTTGAAGCAAATGATTGACGCCCTGCAGCTGCTCTTGCCTGGTTTAAGTACGCCAGTTGCGCGGACAACTTCGAATATAATGGACGCTGTAGACAGTTTCCCTGCAACCGATGTCGTATAGTAGTAGAGTTTCCTTGCCTTCTCACGTCACCTCCCCTCCCCCCCCCCCTATTTTTATGGGAAGTGCCTCTTTACCTCCCTCTTCTCTACAGTTCTATCTACGTCCCCTCTGGACTCGCACGTTAGTAGAAAGGGGAGCGATGCAGTTTCTTCAATGTTTTGAGGGGGGGTCACGGATGATTACAGCTTTCAAGAGGCTAATGTGGCGACGTCCAGGGAGCTCCAGAGGGCATTCTGCACATTCGATGCGGTGGGATCTAAAAGAGTTTCTATCGTCACCTTTCTTCTCTGAGTCGCTCCTGTCACCCCGACGCGGTGTGCCAGGTAGCAGCAGCGGGAAAGTCGAAGGAAGAAGCAAAGAAAACTTCGCTTTAAAAAGCATTGACGCGAAGCCCAATGAGCACGCTTTCACAAGAACTGCCGTGGCAGGGTGCATCCTAGGCTGTGGCACACACCCGCTGGTTGCATTGAAATAAGCTGCAACGATGTGGTTGGTGATAGGCCCACGCCCGTATAAGCATAGATGCCTCCGGCGCCATATACGAGGGACTTTCTGAAAGCAAGTTCCGTGTTTTTTTTAAAGAGAAGATGGTACACCAGGCGAAACAAACAATCACCGTAATAATCCACGCTCATTGCTGGTTCAACGACGGAAGGAGCGTCAGCGGAGGAGGAATGACGCATGCACAGAGCACCGAAGAAGCGAGAGTAGCAGCAGACCGGCGTGCCCGAGGTTATTCGAGTACAAATTACGATGGCAAACAGAGGTGAGCTGACAACGTGTTCGCTGTTATCCGATATGAATGGGCACCTGTCCCCTGCACTTCCCAACAACAAAGCTGAGGTGTAGCAGGCTGTGCGACAGTTCGTTAGAAATACAATTGAATGTGGGGTTTTACGTGCCAAAACCACAATCTGATGATGAGGTACGCCGTAGTGGCGGATTCCGGAAATTTGGGCTACCTGGGGTTTCTTGACGTGCACCGAAACCAAAGTACACGTGTGTTGGCACGTTTCGCCCCCCATCGAAATGCGGCCGCCGTGGCCGGGATTCGATTCTGCGATCTCGTGCTGAGCAGCCCAACACCATAGCTATTATAAGCAACCGTGGCGGGCGCGACAGTTCCTTGCATAGCAGGGCACCGAGTTTTCCCGGAGTGGTTTCTTCAAACTGATTGCACGCTACAATAAATGTCTCACTGTCGGTGGCGACTATGTGGAAAAACAGTGCAAGGTGTATAGTTAATGATGCCATGGTGTACTTTTTTCCCGGCAATAAAGTTTCCGCGTGAAAATAAATGATGAAACTTATTTTCGGAACGTCCCTCGTACATCAACTGCATTTTCGTATGCTCCTCGAGCGGCGAGCTGCTGCTGAGTTCCGAAAAGGAGGAGAATGCGGAAATAAATGTTGGGGTTTAACATCCGGAAATTACATAGTGCACATTGGTTATAAGGGACGCCTTTGTGGAGGGCTCCGGATTAATTTTGACAACACCTGAGGTTCTTTAACGCGCACCAAAAGAACGGTACAGGAACGTATTTGCATTCGAGAATACTAAATTAAACACGGTAACCGAATGAAAAAAAAAAAAAAACATTCTCACGCATGACCGTCTGTTGGTAAACTCCCTCCTCATTTGCCTGCCTGTTTAGTTCGTGCTCCGAGGAATCTGCTCACTTATGTACTAGGCGCTTTATAAGAGCGCAGGGAAACATGTATCGCGATTAATTTGGCTTTTTTCTTTTTCCTATATATATATATATATATATATATATATATATATATATATATATATATAGGTTGCTTGAAAGGTTGCAAGCCCTTTTTATTTTGTACCTTTGCACTGCCCCAAGGGTAAAAAAGAAAAGCGACTAAGTTTTTTTTTTCTCTCCCGAATTTTGATATATCAGTATCTTCCATAAGACTGTTTTGAGCAAGAAGTACTTATTTACCAGGCTAGTGGGTCATAATAAATTCGGTAGTGTACTCCACGAAATATGCACCGAAAGGTGCGGAAGAAAAGGAGAGACACGAGAGGAAAGAGCGTGGTCTAACAACTGTTTTATTTTTCCGCGCGCCATGAAGCCAATGTAAAGGCAGGTTACACTTGCACCACCACGAGAAAGCACGCCGTCTATAAAAATGTTCCTTCCATCATTGAAAGGAACTGTGACTCGTTTCAGCAAAATTTAAGTATCATGGGTTTCAATCCATACTGGCTTTCTAAACTTGTCACCAGTGTCAGATAACCGGACTTCACTGATTCGGGTTTGATTTCACGCTCTCATGTTATAGTTTGGCGGATATGCATGCTCTTCTTCGTTCTTTCTTTTTTATTTTGTGTCATCAGGTTCAAGTGCCATGCGGTTGGCCTTGTGGTTCAAGAAGGCAGAAAAAATACGCACCTGTCAATGATGAAATGAGCATATTCAAAGATGGCATGTTTTCTCCAGCTGGCGCAAGTGTAACCTGCCTTTGTATTGACTTCATGGTGCTCGGAAAAATAAAACAGTTGGTAGTCTACGCACTTTCCTCTCGTGTCGCTTCTTTTTTCCGCACCTTACGGTGTATATTTTGCGCATTACACTACGGAATTTGGTTTGAGCAGTTGGTGCAACCAATTCACTCGCCCGAAATGACGTCAGTGGCCGGATTCAATCATATACCGGATATACATATATATTCCTTGCGAAATCTGCGGTGTCAGCAAAGACGTTGGGTAGCGGACATCGCGGAGATCTCTGCTGCTTTACAGCGGTTTTCTTAATATTGGTAACATTCGCGATATAGCTTCCGCGGCCGTAAGACATATCCAATCGGCGTTAGAGTTACGGCATGCAGAAGTGAGTTGGAAGACTGATAAAGTACTAGATAAGGTAATAAATGACAGCTAAACGTGGTGTCGAAGCGGCACCCGTAATTTTGTGCCCCTATTAGCTTATCCATATACGCGGTGACGTCGTCTCATTACCTAGCGGCTTAAAAATACATCTTTTAAATGAGTTAGTTAAGAACCTAAGTTCGGGATATTGCGAAATCATAGTGTCTTTTTTTTTTGTGCCCCTATGAGCTTAACCATGTACGCGGTGACGTCGTCTCATTACCTAGCGGCTTAAAAATACATCTTCTAAATGAGTTAAGAATCTAAGTTCGGGATATCGCGAAATCATAGTGTTTTTTTCCATATACGCAATTTTAATATTGCATTTTCATGTTGGACATATTGAAGTTTCAGTGCAGCTTACGTAGTTTTTTTTTTCTTTTAAAATATTATTTTAATGTTCCGATATTTCCCGCTCTGTCAGACGAAGTTGAACGTTACCGTATATCTAGGCTTGCGCATCTTCTCAGATACGCTGCATATGAACATATGCGACCCCACAAGAATCTTTCGAAGACGTGCCTCTACTCGGCGTCATGTTCAATGCCGAGCTCGCGAGAAATAGATAACGCGACAGTGTGCGGCTAGCGAGCACTGTCACGGACGGCGAGACGATTGCACGGAGCTCGGCGCGTCACTTACTTTGTTTTCAGGAAGGAGCTGCCCATGTGCAGGAGCATCCCAAGGTTCGGGTCCATGTCTGCGCGCAGCGTTGTGTAGTGCGCGTACTTTCTCTCGCCAGGTTCGCCGGCACCGCAGTAGGCGTTCAGGGTGGTTGTTGAAGGCTTACTGGGCGGCCACTTCTGCACGCCAGCGTGGAAGCGCAGTTCATTGACTCGTGATTTTAATGGCTGTTGCGTGCGCGGTGCATGCTGCTGCAGGCCTTTGTATGGTTGACCTCGCGTACTTTTTACTCCTCAGGTTTTCGAAGCGCCGGCAGTGCCATATAGAAGGCCATCTGAATGGTGCGACCGGAACTATTGCGATCATTCGCGCATTGCACAGGGAGTAATAGATATATATATACGGTACGTGCTGAAGCGCAGCAAGACGTGGTGGTGTGCAGGATGATCTCCACGGCTGCCCGCAGATTTCCTGTTGTTATATTGGAACGCTCTATTTACGTCACTGCCAGCATGTGTAATTTGCCTCATTTTCATTTTAGGTCAACGTAATTATAGCTCTCCTCTCGCAGGTGGTGGAGTGTGTAATTGCGCAGGCAACCTGTAAGCACTTTGATATACGTAGATTTACTACCGGCTCAGACGACGATGTAAGAAAATGTTATTAGAAGCTTTGTGCTTTCTAAAACCTGTAGGCGTCGCGTGACACAATAGTGCGAGAGACATAAAGGAACGAGAATGGGCACCTGGCTAGGTGCCTGCCTTCCAGTAATCACTATAGCCGCACAATGGTAAAGAAGCGATTATTTCTGGAAGGACTAACTGCGCTTATGGTGTCCCTCACCTCGATGCACACCGGTGCTAGGTCCCTCGGGCATGTGTGCGGCCAATGAGGCATTGAGGTTTGTCGAGAGGCGACAACTTTCGAAGGGCCGTACCGCATCTGCAAACGTCAGTAACGGACATTATCCCAGTGAAGGTGCGGACGCCATCGATTCGGTAGATACTTTTCGCTATGCTTATGTCTACAGAATGACTTACGTTTTTGATGTAGTACTGTAGGGTGCCGTTTCGGTACTGTCGATACGCCCTCTGGATGACTGTGGCAGCGTAACAACGCTCTTGTGGAGTCGCTGTGCTTCCAGGCTGCGAAGAGCGTAAACAAATCCGAGGACATCTAAGCACTTCTTATGAGTAGTGAATGCGAATACATTAATGTTCAATTGGACGCCGCTGAGCGGTCGTTCAAGTTATGAACTCCTCGCAGGTAAGCGAGCGCGTTGAGACGCTTGGTGCGTATTGGTTTGGCGTTACCGAGGCGCAGTTAGAACGCAGGTGAGAGCTTGCGCGGACAAAGCAGAGACACTATACTATTTGTCGACCTCGGAACACCACGAACGCGCTCATTTTATACACTCATGACGTGGCGCCGCCTCCTCTCCATTGGCTGCGCCATCACGTACCCAATGACGCACGCACTAGACCACACGTTTAGTCAGCTCGATGGCTGCTGCGTGACGTGTGCAATGACGCACGGACTAGGCACACCTTCGGTCAGGCAGAACCGTGGAGCCGCCGTGGAGTCGAGGAAGCGTGCGTGCCTCGCACCGCGGAGGCCGGAGTTCAATTCCCACCCAAATCGAAATTTTCTTTTCAATGTTATTGATTTACTTTGTTTGCAGGAACCTCCCGAGAAATTTGACGTCAATCCGAGCATTTCTGATGTGCTTTTACTCTTTTATTTTTGGTACCATCTCTCGGTCACGCCGACGGATTTTTGTTCAGTGGGGCATATAATGCTTTCGCATTAAAAACGAAAATAGGGTGACGAAAAGACTTCTGTGGTCATTTTACAGTGCGACATTTCATAACTTGTGCTGGGGCATAAAATATATTGTGATATACCGCCAAATACAATCCTACCGTATACAGACCTAAATGAGGAAGGACGAACGGCTAGAATATTCAACCGGGAAGAGATTTGATCCAATATCTCTCGTCGCGCGGGGGCAGGGTGCCATGTGGTGAGGCAAGTGGCGATTCTTCCGGAGACTAGTGAACTCACCCACGGACAGCTCTTCAGAACCGTACAGTCCTGAGGCAGCACCACGGCAGCGAATCCGGCAAGGGCCTTGGGCGTCTTGGTGCACCTGATGAAGCTGAGCTGTATGCGGTCGAAAACGATCACGTCCTCGGTCGGGTTGTTCATCTCGTCCTGGCCGCCCACCAGGTACACCTCATAACCTGTAGGTCGCGGAGAACACTCGCTCTCAGATTTCAGCGACGAAGTATGCATCGGAAAGTGTTAATGGAGTCGTACACACACACACAGCGAGAGAGAGAGAGAGAGAGAGAGGGCAGGTTGGCGTTGAGCCTCTGTGGTTGCGCGCTGATGAGCCGTAACTTAGCGACTTCGGTCGACGGTAGTATTTTTTTCCCTCTGAGTAAGTGCGACCTGTTAACCCAGCAAAATTGACTTCTGTGCGGTTTGTACTTCGGACTTTCTAAGAAGAAGAAAGCATTTATTTGTTACGCTACTATGGTACTGTAATCGAGCAAGTAAGCCTTATAGATTTAGAAAATTATGGCCGGAACTCTCTTAAGGGGAGATATCGTGGTGCGAAGCATTATATAGTGGCTCTTGCGCATTTGCAAGCTAAACTTTCTTGCTTCTCTTCTTGTTAGATTAGGGTAGCTCTGTCTATCCCTGACTCTTCTGGCGCATGATGTTGAAGCAACGCTCACGTTCTTTGGTCGAGACATGTTTGCAGCCCGAGAGCAGTAGCAGCTCTGGAGATTGTCCAATCATCGCACCAATGGGTGCGCGCCAATTGCGCCGTAGATGCGCCTCTAGCGCGTGAAGAAGAGGAGCTTCGGACTTCGTTGCGGGTGATGTGGCCTTCATGCCCAAAGGGTCGAGGACCCCTAAATCATCGTATGGTCACGTGACTCACTTTATGTGAACCCTTACTACATAGATAATATAGATTGGCAATTTTCAAACTCCTAATTTAGTTTATCACTTCAGACCTCACAGAACCAAGAAATTGAGTCTTATCTTAAATTTCATTGCATAGATCTAATATGGCATTTCAATGCACATATCTTCACAATTTATTATCATTATATACATTATTAGGTCTAGTTTAAGATCGTAGCGTGATTTTTCCGGATTTATAAGCGAAAAAATGTTTTTTAGGTTAACCGAAAAATTGAAAATGACCTTGCGTGAACTTACTGAGCGCTTCCCATCTAATACGTCGCATAAAAACGTTAGAATTGTTGTCCAGCGTTTACAGCCAGTTTGGTGTAACCCCTCTCTTGTAGGTGCCCACTGCATCCAGGTGAGAAAACAGGTTCATGGACCACTTGATGTTCACTCGCTCAGCTCCTTATTTCATGAGCAACAATAAAAAATCGCGCAAATGGCGCGAGGCAGCAGAAAGACGGGACACCATGAATTGTAAACGTACAACTGAAGGGTCCAGTGAAAACTCCCAAACGCTCACTCAAGACCCCACATGCTCAAACCAAGCGACCCTTTAATGAAGACACGGTGTCCCCGAGTGCTTCATTGTAAACGCAGGGAGATAATCTTTTAAAAGTGTTCGTGCCTCGCTGTTCCAAACAACGCCGTTTTGTGCTACCTTCATTTGCAATGAAGTCTCCTGTTAAGCGTGCACCACCTCACTATGATATACATTGCGGTGAAGCTCAACCAAAATTCAGGAGAGATGACTTGAGAAATAACGCCTACTAGACGGCACAAGGAGGGAATAATTTGGGCATTTTAAATTAGTTTTGATTTACAACGTGTAAACTGTTTGCTCAACGAGTCCTTTCTCTGAGAATTGCGCCGACGGGGTGGTGATCGCGCTGTAAGCACTTCACCTCAGCATCTGCGGCAGCTACATTTTGGCGCCGGCCATCTTTGCAGTCAGGCTGTTTGGAAGTTCTGTAAATGAGCTTTCTGTAGGCAGCTATACTCACCTGTTTTGACGACTCGAACGGAGTGCATGGGGCCGGGCAAGGAGGCGCATCGCTCCCAGCTGCCCTGTGCCACTCGGAGCACGTCGATGCGGTTGGTGCACTCTAACGGCCGTATGTCTACAATGCCACCCACCAGCCAGATGTCGCGCTGCAAGGGCACGGCTGAGCAGAAGGCCCTTTTTCTCGGCATGGGCGAGTGAGTGACCCAGCTGCACAGCATACGACGCCTGTTATCACGCCTCCGTCACCACACTCACAGAAAAAGCGCTCCCACCAAGTACTGGTCGCAGTCATTGCATTTTTCATCGCATAAATGAAAAAAAGAGAAGGAAATGAGTAGTTTGCGGCGATATTTAAATTTTCGAAATGATTCAGGAGACCTCTACTTGGATCTATCTATCTATCTATCTATCTATCTATCTATCTATCTATCTATCTATCTATCTATCTATCTATCTATCTATCTATCTATCTATCTATCTATCTATCTATCTATCTATCTATCTATCTATCTATCTATCTATCTATCTATCTATCTATCTATCTATCTATCTATCTATCTATCTATCTATCTATCTATCTGTCTGTCTGTCTGTCTGTCTGTCTGTCTGTCTGTCTGTCTGTCTGTCTGTCTTTTTCTTTCTTTCTATTCCCTCTTTCCCTTCCAACAGAGTAGGGTAGCCAACCCGACGCATTCCGGTTAACGTCCCTGCCTTCTCTCTTTATTTCCTCCTATCTATCTATCTATCTATCTATCTATCTATCTATCTATCTATCTATCTATCTATCTATCTATCTATCTATCTATCTATCTATCTATCTATCTATCTATCTATCTATCTATCTATCTATCTATCTATCTATCTATCTATCTATGTGTCTGTGTCTGTGTCTGTCTGTCTGTCTGTCTGTCTGTCTGTCTGTCTGTCTGTCTGTCTGTCTGTCTGTACGCATGGCTGTTCATTTTAGGTAGGAAGAATATGCCGTTGGTTTCATACCGTCTGCGATGTACCACTATTGATTTTTAATGGTTGGTTTATGTTACAAGGACAACCTGCGTGGATGCAGGGCGCTTTATTCAATCACTTAAAGGGAAGCTGAAGAGTTTTCCAGAAAAATGAGTGAGGAGCTGTACGTAATGGTTTTCAACCCTCCGAATTCGAATATCGCATCGAAATTGAGCGAAAGAAAGCGCAAACAGATTTTATTTTGACGAAAAGTGCAGCAGCAGACTCGGGCAGCTCGCGCGCCTCGTTTCCGCCTGTGATTGGTCTGGCGCCTCGTGACGTCAACATTGGTGTTCGTCCGGACCGGCCGCTGCCGCCACACATGAAGCACGGTGCAAGGTGGTTTGGCGCTGTGGTTTGGTGCGACGGTAATGGTAAATTTCGAGAGCTTGCGTTTCTCTGAGGAGTTCGTCGTTGCTCCCTACATGTATACGTAGCCGGCCTCTCCAAGAAGCAAAAGATGCTGGTAGCAAGCAGTACTTTCGACGCGAACGAAAGCGAAGTGCTAGCATCTCCTCGTGTTAGAAATGTTCTTTGGTAGGTATGTTGTTTGCAAAGCTGTATTCAGCGATCCAGTGAGTTCGTTTCCTGGCAAACAACTGTACTGTTATGTTCCTGCATGCCTCCTTGTGGAACGTAAGGAGGGATGCGATCGTCGGCATTTTTGCGCTGCCCCAAAGCTGTCGGCAATCTACACAGACGGTTTACACGCGGGAAAAGCTTTCCGGCTCTTGTAGCACGTGTAGTGGCCTTCATCAGCGCCATCCGCAAGCTACTCGTAACCGGAGCCGTAAAGGCGGCGCATTCCGTCGGCTACGTGAGACAGCCGCATTCTCTCTGTGCTTTAGGGGGCGCGCAGCGTCCTAGCATGCGCCGGCTTTTAAACACATGAAAACTTTACACTTGCACTGCATTATGGTAGCTGCATGTTGGCTGTTTCACAACACACGTGCGAATAGAAAATTAATGGCGGTTTGCGACGAAACCTGCGTCAAGGGTGGGAGATGAACATGTACCTTCCGTTCAGCGTGCCAACATGAAGGAGCTAGCAATAAATCAAAATCCAGGTTTGGACGAGTTCGTGTATTCATAAGGTTTTCCAAGACCAGTTACCATCCGTCCGCCCGCACCCGTCCCGCCTTTGTGCGTTCGTTGCCCCGACCTTGTTGCGCTGCGTTTAGAAAGCCTGCTAGCAGAAAATCGTACTCTCTCTCATTCACGCATTATTGATAAACTCTGGTAGTAATCGTCGTCACGGAAGTGGTTAGAGCACAGTGCTGTTGTTCTTGAGCGCTTGAAATTCTTTCGATTCACAGCAACCTCCCATTTAGCTGCAAGCTTCTTGCCTTGCGGGAAGTAATGGAACATCGTCGCGGCCGCTGGTGTTCGTGCAACCGTAGGCTGCACAGAACGCCGGCATGATCGGCCCACCACTTCAACTGATGCTGCGCACGTCAACTACCACTCTACATACACACAAACAAAGGAATGCAGGCTCGAGCGAGGCAGATTATGACGGCACTCACGCAGAAACAAGCGCGGTCGGGCACGGTCGCGGAGACTGCGAAGGAGCGGAACACCAGTGCTGACGTCACTACGTCGCGGTTTCCGGTCTCCGCTCGCATCGTCAGCGTCAGCAGCAGCGCGCAGTGCTCGACGGGGGGCGGAGCGACAGCGCAATTTTAACCGGCGATTACGTCGTTCCTAAGCGGAAATTCCCGCCCAAAATTTTACGTGCATGGTTTATAAGGTTCCCGTATCCGTATATGATCGTCTTATTGAATTCGACAGACTCTTCAGCTTCCCTTTAATAACAGTGACTCCGCCTCAGCAACTGCCAGACGCTTTTTACGTCGATATTTACGTGTCCGTTCGAGGGTCGAAGACGTAGGTTGAGTCCTGAAGGTTGGAGCCGTTGTAGTCGCGAGTAACACCTCCCAAGATCCAGATGCGGTTGTCGAGCGTGACGGCCGCCATGCCCATGAGTCCCACGGGCATCGGGTGAACGAGCGTCCACTGGTCCGCCTTGGTTGAATAAACCTCCGCACTGGGCAGAGTTCTGTCGCCGGGCCATCATGTCAGTAAGCCCGAGCAGAGGTTAGCCCGCGCTTAATTGCATCTGTAAAGGAGTCGCCTCGGCCACAATTTACCGGCGTAGCTGGCCAATAATGGCGTCGCTTTGTGCTATATCAACTTTATGTGGCAACGAAGGTGAAGCTATGGAGGCAAAGCGCGCGCAAGTAACAGCGCTACTGGAAAAAGTCCCACATTTTCATATATAAACATCTTATATACAATAACGCGCCGGAGTGGCGTAGTGGCTTTGGCGTTGCACTGCTCAGCCCGAGGGCGCGGGATTGAATCACGGCCGCGGCGACCGCATCTAGATGGGGGCGAAATGCGAAAACGCCCGTGTACCGTGTATTGGGTGCACGTTAAAGAACTCCAAGTGGTCAAAATTATTCCGGAGTCCCCCACTCCGGTGTGCCTTTTAATCATGATCACGTAAAACCCCATAATCATTTTTATTTACAATATGAAAAGAAGACCAAATGCACTCCTGAGTGTTAAATTTGACTTATTTCTCTGCTTTTCTCTTCGGCGTTCGGGCAAGTGCGAAACCGTCGCACGTGGGTGCTACGCTGATTCAGTATCTGCGAAGCTAAACGCGCTGTCAAATGAACAACATATGTGCAGACGCTCCAAACTCCGCTTAGGCTGGATGCTAGATGACGGATTGTGCCGAGGGGCAAGATAATTTTTTCCTTTGGCGCAAATGTGACATCTTTAGATTCATATCATGAGAATCCAACAAAGACCAGGGAAAACATAGGGGAAATTACTTGTACTTCCCAAGCGAATTAAAGAAATTATAAATTAATAGCAACCAAAGTGGATGAAAAAACAACTTGCCGCAGGTGGGGAACGATCCCACGTCTTCGCATTACGCACATTACCCCCTTTCTTCTCGTTCATTACATAACGAGGGTCTCGAATCCGGCAACATTGATGCCATCAGGTAGCATGTGCGGGCTTATTGACCAGTTGCTTTCACCCCGAAAGACCACGTACTTGTGACGCCTGGGGCAGAAAGGACGTTCCACATCCGCCGCCAAGGTTTGTGAGTGGTGGCGCTGGCTAACACTTCCAAGGTTAGTTCTAGTAGTAACACATAAATACCTAAGGAAGTGGATAGGGAAACGGCGCTGCGGTAGCTCAATTGGTTAGAGCATCGCACGCAAATATATATATATATATATATATATATATATATATATATATATATATATATATATATATATATATATATATATATATATATATATATATTAAATTATGGGGTTTAACGTGCCAAAACCACTTCTGATTATGAGGCACGCCGTAGTGGAGGACTCCGGAAATTTCGACCACCTGGAGTTCTTTAACGTGCACCTAAATCTAAGTACACGGGTGTTTTCGCATTTCGCCCCCATCGAAATGCGGCCGCCGTGGCCGGGATTCGATCCCGCGACCTCGTGCTCAGCAGCCCAACACCATAGCCACTGAGTAACCACGGCGGGTATATATATATATATATATACATATATATATATATATATATATATATATATATATATATATATATATATATATATATATATATATATATATAAATATATATATATATATATATTTAAGGGTTGCTACCGACATGCCCCACATCAAGCGTCACGTAAAACATGGTAGTGCCTTCACCAAAGCTATACTCTGTAACGATACATACCACTCAGAAGCAAAATGGAAGTAATTTAGGTTATCAGAATTTTCAATTTGCCGTAAGCTTAATGTTCATGCTCTATTTCTAGCTACCACTGCACATAAATGGCAAAAATATGTCGCCTCTACAAATGTGGCCGCCGTGCCTGAAGGTGATATGAGCTACTTTTCTCAATTTATAGCAAGCTAATTGGTGTGAGGCCCGAACTTTGTCACAAGTGAGATTCTCAACAGCTGGTGTGTCGACCTCAACTCTCCTGACATACTCTCAGCCCGCGCACGATGCCTCAGTGTTGCGTTTCACTGCGTTAAAGAATTTATTTCGGTTTGGATGAGGGACACCTGCCCCATTCCGGCATCAGCCAACACTTTCTTTTTTGTGCTCAAGCTCCTTGAAAAAAGCGGCGGCAGGCTTCCTTTCCCATTCATTCCTCAGTGCGTAGATCCTTTCTGTTCTCGTCCTCCTTCCACCATGCGTTCACCCCACGGACCATTTGAAGCGTCCTCTTCGTCAGGTGTACTGTCAGCGTCCGATTTTTCGGACTCCCTAAGGGCCGTGAAAACGTCCGTAAAATCGGGCTGTCCGAAAAAATGAATGCATGTCTTTTACTGCCATTAAAGGCTCAAATCGCAACAGGCACATCCGAAAAGGCCTACCAGCACGCTTATTAGGCATATCGGTGCCCGTACTGTGACTGGAGATGGCGGATGGACGCGTGTATAATTAAGGAATAGATACTGTGTTCCGTGACAACTGCCCCTTCCCACGCTTGTTATGCTTCACCGCGTAAAATGTCTGTATTGAGGCAAAGCTGACTTTTAAAAACCGGCATTATGCAACGCGTTGTACTTTCCGAGCTTCGAAGCCAATCGCGAGGACCACAAAGACAGAGTCGATGCCATTGCTTACAGCGGCGAATTCTTTAAATGAAAAACACGGCGCCGAATGGCAAGAAGCTTAATAACGAACGTTGAAGCAGCCAGGCCTAGCGTTTACCACGGCGGCGAGGTAATCAAAACGGCGGCAGTGGTGGCTTTGATTAATGCCGTTTCGGACCTGCGGTCACGGCAAGAAGTCCGTAAAGTCGGACGGCGAAGGGCTCTTGCGTACGAAATTTTAGACGTTCTTAGACATTGACTCTATGGGGTACGTGATGGTGCCGCGGAGCCGTCGGGCGTCCGGAAAGTCGGCAGCCGACGACACGGCGTCAAAACACGATTCGTTACGATTCCTCTCTGTTACGCGAGCCAGCATTACTGCGACTTTCGTTCCCTTTCAATAAAGTTACAGCTAATTTTCCCTGATAGAACCACAATTTCCCTGAGTTTTCCCTGAGTATTTCCAGACTATTCAAAATCCCTGAGACTTCCCGGTTTTCCCGGTTGGTAGACACCCTGCGTGTCATAGAGCACATTTGAATGAAACTGAAAACAGTACAAGTGGCCACCAGGACAGCGACCATGTCCACCCTACGGCAGAATTTCTTTGCTTTTATGAGTATGGTGTGGCTACGAGTCGCTGAAACGTAATCTTATTCCTTCACTGGAAAGTGGCTTACCTTCGAGCAATGTTCATGCCACCGAAGACGATCATACGGTCGGACCATCCGACGGCGGCATGGTAGGCGCGCTCGCAGTGCATATCGGCCAGCTTGCGCCAGCTTCGTTTGCGAAGGTTGAACAGAAACGCCTTATTGGAGGGCTGCATGTGGCCGCTGCTCGTCACGCACAGTGGGTCCAGGCCGCCTGCATGACGGTCACCGTGAGCAGTCACGCGTGCGCATTCGTTGTATTGGCAATCGGCAGGCAAAAACTGGGAAAGAAGCTCTCTCTCTCTCTCTCTCTCTCACTCACTCACTCACTCACTCACACACACACACACACACACACACACACACACACACACACACACACACACACACACACACACACACACACACACACACACACACACACACACACACACACACACACACACACACACACACACACACACACACACACACACACACACACACACACACACACACACACACACACACACACACACACACACACACACACAACGAGCACGCACGCATGCTACCACGGTGATATGCCCCTAGGATCAGCGCGCGTTATGAACCAGTAAAAAATTTGGCACCAAGTCATTATTACAACGAGCTTCCTACAAAAGTTACCAGAGGGAACTCTGCCGCCAAGATCGTTCGGCTACTAGGGCATGTATTACGGGAATGACCGGTAGTACAAGGATATTTTTCGTGCTTGCGACTTACACATTTATTTATTCCGCTTTAACTGCCTTTATTGGTCTAAATTTCCAAGCAATCGTACTTTGCTAAACGCATGAAAGCAATAAGAGTCTTCGCATATGCATAATCAATATAGTTGCACTTTTTATAACGCAATATTTTATCGAATGTGATCAAACCTCAAAGTCACGAAGTCGTTTGAAGTCAGTACGAAGACGTTTAGTGAATTCCATGTCTATCATTCCAATTATTTCAATGGTGGCTTACAGCGCCAGTTGCTTGCAGATCGGTCTAGTCTACTCAGCCAGACAGCCGTCCACGAAGAGAGGTGGGAAAACTCAAAGAAAGCTTCGACTGAAAAACCCTTGCGGACAAAAGCGGCGCTGAACTACCGCAAGGAACTATCGAAAGACGACAGACTCGAGAGCGCTGAGCACCTTTATAGTTTATGGGGAGGCGTGTGTGTATGTGTGGATGTGCTACAAGACCGCGCAGAAACAAATGGGAGCGTGCATTTCTATCTTAAACACAGGCATCGCCGGGCTGAGCGTCGCGCTCACGCGGCGTAGAATTTCTCGCTAGATGCCGTTGTTCTGTTGTAGCGGCTGTTACGTTTCGCCTACAACGCGCGGTAATGCCGGCGCGGATGCAACGGACGCCGGGGCTTTGTTCAAAGCGGCGGACATTTTGGCCCGTCCGACGCCGCCGCGACGCCTACCCGCCAAGCGTGTCCAGGCGTGTTTCAGTGCCACGTGTCTTCGTGTGTGCGTGTGTGTGTGTGTGCCCTCGCTTGTCAAAGCGCGGCAGCCGGGGAGCGGAGTTCCCCGAATGAGGAGCCTGGAGGTCTCTCGGCTCAACTGTTCGCGCCGTCGTGTGGGTGAGGGTTGGCGATGCGTCACTACACTCGGTTCAGCAGGTCTCTCGGCCCGACAGTTCGCGCCGTCGTGGGCTCCTGCTGCGCCGTCCCGTGACCTTCATCCCGTGACCTTCCCTCCTTCCCTTTTGGACCGCGACGCCGAGGGTATAAGAGCAGCTGCCCCCGGACGCCAGGGGAGAGGCTCCGATTTGTACTGTTGAGTTACGTGCTCTCCCGTCTCTCCACTTCGGTAGACCTGACCGGCCGCTCTTTTGCTATGTTAGAATAAACAAGTTGTTCTGTTACCAGTCTTCTCATGCTTTGCCGGGACCTTCGGATGCTTCCAGTGCCCCAGGCCGCCAGGCCAACGCTACCCTTGGGGCTTGCGACCCATTGGCAATAACGGGCGTCAGCACCGAGACCCCATCAACTCGTGCCAGCGGTGCGATTCCAACATCTGGTTGCCAGCGGTGAGATCGCGACAACGGAGGCCAGCAGCGAAGAGATGCGGTTGACTGTATGCTGAGCAGCACAACGACCATCCGGGAGCAGTGCAACGAGCCCTGTGTGACGACTGGTTGCCTGCAGCGGAACGACTGCGCTGAAGTCTTGGCTGCGAGGTTTGGTGAGTGCGGGACTTTCTTCTTCTGAGTTTTGCCAGGCTTTTGTTAGTGTTAGAAACAGAGCTGGTAATTGTGGTTGTCGTTGCTACCGGGTTAGTTTGCGGCAAGACAATAGTAGGCAGTAGAGAAAGCAGCATTCAGAGCAGCCATGGATTTGAAGTCGTTGCGCAAACCGAAATTGCTGGAGCTTGCAAGAGAGTTGGGTCTGGATGTCTCAGACAAACTCAGAAAACCAGAACTGCTAAGGGCTATTCTTGAGTTAGAAGCTGAGGATGACGAGCTGTCGGAATGCCTTGAGACCATTGAGGAGAGGGAGCGTGAACTTAAAGAACAGAAAGAGAAAGATGAGCGTGAACGAAAAGAACAGAAAGAAAAAGAAGAGCGCGAACACGCTTTGGAAATGAAGCGTCTCGAGGTAGAGATGGAACGCGCTCGTAATGGAAGTCAGGCACACGGTGCAGGAGAACGAGTATTGTTCAAAATGACTGACCTGATGCGGCCGTTTAAGCTTGGAGAGGACATTGGTTTGTTCCTGGTTAACTTTGAGCGAACGTGCGAGAAGCAGGGGTTCTCTCGGGAAACGTGGCCACAGCGCTTGCTCACTTTGCTACCCGGCGAGGCGGCCGACGTAGTCGCTCGCTTGGAGAGAGAGGAGGCAGAGGATTTCGAGAAAGTGAAATCGAGTCTGCTAAAGAAGTACAGGCTGTCAGCGGAGGCGTTCCGTCGGAAGTTTCGGGAAAATGAGAAAGGCAAAAGTGAGTCATATACAGAGTTTGCCTACAGGCTTATGTCAAACATGCAGGAGTGGCTCAAAGAAGAGAAAGCGTTTGGTGACCACGAGAAAGTTCTGCAGTGTTTCGGGCTAGAACAGTTTTATAGTCGGTTACCTGAGAACGTGCGGTACTGGGTCTTGGATAGGCCAGACGTTAGTACGGTGGCTAGAGCCGCTGAGTTAGCCGAGGAGTTTGTGACGCGTCGGGCTCGCGGAGCTAAGGACGGTCAAAAGGGTGAATTTGGCTCCAAGTTTGAGAGGCCGAAGTTCACACCCATGAGAGCAAAGGGGGATACACGTAGTGCGGATGCGAGTGAAAGCAGTCCGACCGAACGTAAGGAGACGGCGGCAACCGAAGCCGAACGCAGAAAGCGGTTCGAGACGAGGCAAGCGCGCGTTTGTTATACGTGCCAGAAGCCGGGTCACTTTTCGGCGCAGTGTCCAGAAACAAAAACACAAGTCGTGTTTTTGTCTATATGCAGCACTGACGAGAACATGAAGCTTCTCGAGCCTTACATGCGAGACCTCCTCGTGAACGGGAAAGAGTGCCGAGTGCTTCGCGATTCCGCAGCTACAATGGATGTAGTTCACCCCTCTTACGTAGAACCCGATATGTTCACGGGCGAGTGCGCATGGATCAAGCAAGCAGTGGAAGCTCATAGCGTGTGTCTGCCGGTAGCAAAAGTGCTTATTGAAGGACCTTTCGGAGCACTTGAGACGGAGGCCGCAGTGTCATCTATGCTGCCCCCCCAGTACCCGTACCTATTTTCAAACAGGTCCGATCACCTCCTGCGCGAGAAGGGGCTTTTGTTTGGTGAGGCTAGCGTTCAGGCCTTAACCAGATCGAAGGTTCGGGAGCTCGCTGCAAAGGCGGTAGTTGCGGGGCCGACGTTGTTGAACGATGAGAAAGGGTCAGAGGTGCAGCAAGCTGGTAGTCAGAGCACGCCCGAACGGGATAAAATTGAGCCTGTAGCGTTAAAGGCACCAGATACTGGAGAGGAAAGTCCCGATGCGGGAAAGTTAGAAGAGCTTCCGGTCGAGCTTCCGGGACTAGGCTCAGTGACGAACAGGAAAGACACCGATCAAGTCATTAGTGACTTAATAAGTAAAGCATCGCTGTCGCCTGAGCAGAAAACCGAACTACACCAGCTCTTACAAGAGTTTCAAGGTCTGTTCTCTGAGAGGCCTGGTAGGACTTCTGTCCTTACTCATAACATAGAACTTACCTCCCCAGAGCCAGTACGATCCAAGGCGTACCGGGTGTCACCCCGCCAGAGCGATATTATGGAGGCTGAGGTAAAGAAAATGCTACAGCTCGGTGTTATTGAAGCGGGTGAGAGTGATTATACCTCCCCTTTGATTTTAGTTGAGGTACCGGGCAAGGAACCTCGTCCTTGCGTCGACTACCGCAGGCTTAATTCCATCACTAAGGATCAAATTTATCCGATCCCTAACATCGAGGAGCGCCTTGAGAGAGTGAGTAGCGCTCAGTTTATTTCCACCCTAGATCTTGTCAGGGGTTATTGGCAGGTTCCACTTACAGAAGAGGCTAGTAGGTATGCGGCGTTCATTTCACCAATGGGGACATTCCGTCCTAAAGTTTTGAGTTTTGGTTTGAGGAACGCGCCATACTGCTTTTCAAGCCTCATGGATAAAGTGTTGCGGGGACAGCAAGAATTCGCTTTACCGTATCTAGACGACGTAGCGATATTCTCCGCATCCTGGCCGGAACATATGGCGCACTTGCGGGCAGTGCTAACCCGCCTGCGCGATGCGGGCTTGACAGTCAAGGCTCCCAAGTGCCAGTTAGCACAGGCCGAGGTTGTCTACCTCGGACACGTGATTGGTCGGGGTCGTCGCCGCCCCTCTGAAATAAAGGTGGCCGCTGTGCGAGACTTCCCGCAACCGCGCACGAAGACCGATATTCGGTCGTTCTTAGGTGTCGCCGGCTACTATCAGAGGTACATCCCCAGGTACTCTGATATCGCGGCTCCCTTGACGGATGCTCTAAGAAAGACAGAGCCGCAAACAGTCGTCTGGGATGAGACGAAGGAAAGAGCTTTTAGCGCCCTAAAGAGCGCCCTAACAAGCCAACCTGTGCTACGATCGCCCGACTACACAAAAGGGTTCGTTGTTCAGTGTGATGCTAGTGAGCGAGGCATGGGCGTTGTACTGTGCCAACGGGAAAATGGAGAAGTAGAACACCCCGTCCTGTATGCTAGTCGTAAGCTGACGAGTCGTGAGCAGGCGTATAGCGCCACCGAGAAAGAGTGTGCGTGTATCGTGTGGGCCGTTCAGAAATTGTCATGTTACCTAGCCGGCTCGAGGTTTATCATTGAAACGGATCACTGCCCTCTCCAATGGCTGCAGACCATCTCTCCCAAAAATGGCCGCCTCCTGCGCTGGAGCCTCGCTTTGCAACAATATTCCTTTGAGGTGCGTTACAAAAAGGGGAGTCTCAACGGTAACGCCGATGGCTTAAGTCGAAGCCCCTAACGTGAGAATCAGCCTCAAAATTGCTTGTTACTGATGTTTTTCTTCCTGAGGCAGGATTTTTAACTTATTGCTTTTGTGTAGTGTTTCAAAGTGATGATGTGCTTTCTAGTGCAATTTTTCCGATTTGTGGACGCGTTCTGAGTGCTGCTAAACTACTGTAAGGAACTAGGCAGCAGTAAAAAAGGGGAAAGAGCCTGGCAGGGCTTAGTGAGGGTTGTGCCGTGCTTGCTGACTGAGCGGTTGACTTTTGGCGTGGTTCTAACGCTTGCCGGAAACGAGAACAAAAATGTCAACTCTCCCGAAGTCACTTTGCAGTGTCCTGTGTGCACCTGAACGTGAGAACGAGGCCTTCTCTGTGCGCTGCGCTCAAGAAACGCCCAAGGACGCCCAACTTCGGTTATGAGCATCATCGAGCGACATCCCTCCGGACAGCGGATGCAGTCCCCTGACCTTCGGGATCTCCTTCCCCCGGCGGGGCGGTCTGTTACGTTTCGCCTACAACGCGCGGTAATGCCGGCGCGGATGCAACGGACGCCGGGGCTTTGTTCAAAGCGGCGGACATTTTGGCCCGTCCGACGCCGCCGCGACGCCTACCCGCCAAGCGTGTCCAGGCGTGTTTCAGTGCCACGTGTCTTCGTGTGTGCGTGTGTGTGTGTGTGCCCTCGCTTGTCAAAGCGCGGCAGCCGGGGAGCGGAGTTCCCCGAATGAGGAGCCTGGAGGTCTCTCGGCTCAACTGTTCGCGCCGTCGTGTGGGTGAGGGTTGGCGATGCGTCACTACACTCGGTTCAGCAGGTCTCTCGGCCCGACAGTTCGCGCCGTCGTGGGCTCCTGCTGCGCCGTCCCGTGACCTTCATCCCGTGACCTTCCCTCCTTCCCTTTTGGACCGCGACGCCGAGGGTATAAGAGCAGCTGCCCCCGGACGCCAGGGGAGAGGCTCCGATTTGTACTGTTGAGTTACGTGCTCTCCCGTCTCTCCACTTCGGTCGACCTGACCGGCCGCTCTTTTGCTATGTTAGAATAAACAAGTTGTTCTGTTACCAGTCTTCTCATGCTTTGCCGGGACCTTCGGATGCTTCCAGTGCCCCAGGCCGCCAGGCCAACGCTACCCTTGGGGCTTGCGACCCATTGGCAATAACGGGCGTCAGCACCGAGACCCCATCAACTCGTGCCAGCGGTGCGATTCCAACACGGCCAAGGAGGTTAAAGAAAAACTGCTGGCGTGGAAGTCGCCTATGCGTTCAGGTGAAGCCAGTGGCGGCCATCTTGTGGGGGGCAAGAAGCGGCCAGCCAATAGTTTCGCAGCGCTTTTCGCCGACTTTTCCAGCGGTTTTTAATTGCTTAACGGATTTTCAAGTTCTAGTGCAACACTGTGGGCTATGAGGCGAGCCATATTGGAGGTCTCCGGATCACAGGTATCCGAGTACTGGGGCATTTTCCCATTTTATCGGCATATGATTATGCAGTCCCGCAAAGTAGAAAAAGAATTCACGCAATAATTAGCGTTTATTCACCCTCTTTAATGCAGTGTAGAAATTAATCAATCATGAAAGCTGTCATGACAAAAAGCTATTAAAAACTGAAAGTGCAGCATGAGAAATAGCAGTACATGCAACAAACATAATTATTCATTATTATCTTCATTATGATCAGGTATAGCCGTGGCTTTAGCATCCTCATTCCATGTATTGTCTCAGACCTTTTGTGGCGGCCGTTTGCTTTTAGCGTGATATATAAAATTTTTCTTTACTCTAGAGCAAGGCAATGCTAATCTGCAACCTTATTTATGTGAGAAGGATAATGTTAATATGTCAACTGCTTGTGCGTCAACTTTCCTAAAAACACCCGAGTGCGCTAGCAGATTTTGGGATCCGCACAGCACCGCGCTTTGCAAGATACGACGACCCGAAACATATAATCTGGGGCGACTGCCGTGCTTTTGCCCCCTGCAAGATGGCGACGCGGCGGCTTCACTTGACGGGAGCTCCCTCTACTTCAGCAGTTTTTCTTTAACCTCCTTGGTAGCACCCGAATCTGTTACCAAGCCAGGTGGCGCCCACAGCTAGAACAACGAACGAAATGATGGTAGCGGGCGTAGGCTCCAGTGATCAGCTCTTCAGCTTACGTGTCGGTCGTTCTTTCTTTCGCGCTCCACAGTGGTGGCCTAGGACTGAAACATGACCGAACCTTGCAATGCTGCATATCAGGCCCTCGCTGCGTCAAGCTCTTCAACTAAGTCGAGCCCTCGCCTCCCCGATATCGCCGAGGCGTGATTTCAGCTGCCACCATTTTGGACGCAGAATCCCCAGGTGTGGTTTCTACATGCAGCACAATTCCACCTCCACCGTCACTATCACCCGAAGTAGTCAATGATCTCACCGACGTCCTCGCTCAGCCTTTGGGTGAAAACCCGTATGAGCGCCTTAAAGAAACGATCCTCACGCGTAACGCACCTTCGGAACGCACTTGCCTGCAACAACCCTTGACGAGTGAATAACTTGGTGATAGACGCTCTTCCCAAATGCTGCACCGGATGCGGCAGCCCTTGGGCGAAAGTAACTTCAACACCAACAGCGCTCTGCCCAAGGAACTTTTCCTGCAACGTCTTCCCCAACTTGTTGGCCTCGTCCATGCCGCCGCTGATGCAACGACGCTAGAGCGCCTGGGTGAGCTCGCCAATAAAGTCCACGAGGCTTCCGCCCCTTCGGTCTCTGTCGTCGCGTCTATGCTTGAGCCCTCAGCGGTCTCCCAGCTCGAAGCACGCATTGACGAGCTCGAGCCTGCTATTACTTCACGAGCCCAGACGACGCCAGCATTCTTCTAGTCCACGTGTTTCGTCGTCTTCTCGCGCCCCCGCGGGCAAGGACTCCTCAGTTGCAGCGAATCTGCTGGTATCACCCGCGTTTTGCACATCGTGCTAGGAAGTGCACGCCCCCTTGTACCCGGTTGGGAAACGACAGGAAGGGTCTCTTACGGCCGCACGTGACCCATCCCCTCGAGCTGGCCGCCTGCTCACAATCACGGACAAGATTACGGGCATACGTTTCCTTACCAACACGGGCGCCCAGGTTTGAGCGTAGTGCCCCCATACCGAAATGATCGCCATTCTAAGCCTCGTGGATAGCCTCTCCGCGCCGCTATATAGCGACATATGGGCTTCGTTCACTTACCATTGACCTCTGATTACGCCTCACGTTCCGCTGGATTTTCGTCATCGCTGACGTCGTCCATCCCATCATCGGTTCGGATTTCCTGTCCTTTTACAACTTTGATGTCAGCATGCGGCACCAACGTACGGTTCATCCATGGCACTACTGGTCTGTCAATTGTTGGACTTCTAACGAGAGTTGATTGCTTCACTGGCATTCACGCCCTTGTGCCGCCAAGTCCGTTACAAGAGAATATTGGCCGAGTTTCCCGAGGCCACAAACCTTACAATTTTAACAAACCTTCTAACCACACTGTTACTCAACACATTACCACACGTTGTCCCCTGCTTCATTCCCGTCCTTGCCACTTTTCACCGAGCGTCTAGCCGTCGCTAAACGGGACTTTGAACACGCTGCAACTCGGCATTATTCGTACTTCATTCAGTGCTAATTGGGCTTCGCCGCTGCATTTGACACCAAAGAAGGATACGGATGATTGGCGGCCGTGTGGACTACCAGGCTCTCAATGCTCAAACAAACTGTGCATGACAGCTACCCACTTCCCCATATTCAAGATTGAAAATCTAATATGCCTGGGTGCACCATCTTCAGGAAAGTGGATCTGGTTAAAACGCACCAACAGATACCAGTTGAACTCAAACGACATTACCAAAACTGCCATCACGACGCCCTTCGGTTCATTCGAGTTTGTGTACATGCCTTTTGGATTGCGCAACGCCGGACGAACATTCCAGCAATTTATAGCTGAGGTGACACAAGGGGACACCGCGTACATCGATGACATGCTAATCGCTAGCGCCACTACGGAAAACCACTAGCGTCACTTGCGTGAACTTTCCCAGAATATGCAACGGTATGGCTTCGTCGTGAACCCGCAGAAATACGTTTTTGGAGCCTCTGGCCTAGATTTCGTGGGCCAACGCGTTTCGACACTCGACATCCTTCCGTTGCCATCCCTCATCGAGGCTGCCAGGAAATTTCCAGTGCCCAACACTCTTCCCCAGCTTCGCGAGTTCTTGGGCCTCGTCATTTTTTCACGCCCTTTTATTCCACACTGCGAAACCTTAAGCCGACCATCGACTTATTGAAAGAGCCACGGAGCCCGTATTCGACAATACCATGGTCGCCTCAGACTCAGTCTGCCTTTTTGGCAGCTAAGGAAGCCGTCGCTGAGGCAACTCTGCTGGTACATTCCCGTTTTGACGCACTTCCGCCACTTACTGGAAGGACGCGAGTTCCACGTGATGACTATGAGCCTCTGACATGTGTTCATCACGAACTCGTCAAAGTACGCCGCGCGGGAGATACGGCATGTTGCATACATCTCTGGATTCACCACGGACATACGGCATCTCAAGGGAGCCAGCCCACAGCGCAGCGGCGATCCCGTGTTGCGGCGATCGGCTCCAATTCTACTGATGTCGACTGGCACGCGCTATCAGAGGCGCAGCGCGCCGACTCTGAAATACAAGCGTTGCTTTAACGCCCCTGCTCCCTTCAGCTCGAGCTTGTTCCCCATCCGTCCGCGCTGTGCTATCTGTGGTGCGATATGTCTGGACGTCTTCCGAGCAGTTTGAATCGCAGTTTTCAAACGGCAGTTTGAATGTGCATTATTTGCTGCACTTCTGCTGCATTATGTGCATTATGTGCACTTCTGCTGCATTATGTGCATTGTCTGCTGCAACTGTAATGCCGGCGGAGCGACAGCTTCAAGAAATAGCTCTGACCCATGCGCTAAAAAAGACCGTTAGCTCTTGCTCTTGTTTGCGGGCACTTTGGACAACACTTGCCTGCCACAATGATGGCGTCGCCGACGAGTACTGCGGTGTGGTAGCACCTCGGTTCAGGCATGGTGCCGAAGAAGAACCAGGCCTGCTTCTGCGGGTGGTAGATAGTAACTGCAGAGCCTGCGCGTGCCACCACACGTCAACTCAGAAAAAATGCAGCTTTCCCGTTTTTCGCTCGTCTATCAAAGCTCGCCACTTGATACGACTGCCACATTATTATTATTACTATTATTATTATTATTATTATTATTATTATTATTATTATTATTATTATTATTATTGTGGAGAGAAGAATCCCGCTTTTTTCGGACTCTCCAAACATCTTTATAATTGGAATGCATTATGTAACCACGCAAACGACAACGGACAAAGAAAGAAACACACAGGACAAGCGCGGAATCATAATGCATTCCAATATCGACCACTAACTAGCCCGCCTCTCCCTTTTAAATATGCGTCTCTATAAGCCGGATCACGACTCGTATATGCATTCTTGGAAAAGAGCGCCTCCGACCGGCCGGCCGAATTTTGAAAGTACATCTGCAAGCGCTCTGTTAAACGTGTCGAGTGTTTTAGAGGAGTACAGGTCCAAGCAGTCGCGGATTGTTTTGCTGCCCTATTTTGTCGTCCTTATATAAAACTTCAGGTTTCAAAGCTGGTGTCTGTCGGCAGCACACGGCGGTTCCTACATCTAGTGCTGTGTTGTTTGATGAAAATTTCTTCAGCGAATGCCTTAAGTTCTTGAAGCCTTCCCTATCCTGCGGCCCTGATGGCATCCCCTCCGCAATTCGAAAAGCTGACGGCAGTATGTTTGCCCCAGTATTGACATCTATATTTAGTAACTCTCTGAATACTTCCACTTTCTCTCGCATGTAGTAAACTGCTGGTGTTTTTTCTGTATTTAAGTCTGGCTGTAAAACCGCGCCCGATTCTTTTTTTTTTCTCTGTGCCACGTCTAAAAGTTTTGAGCTTGCTCTTCACAACATATTGTCTTTTACTGTGAAGAGCTAATTGATTCCGTATTAGCATAAATTTCTCCCCGGCCGCTCCACTATCACAAATCTCGCAAGTTTCAGGACACAGATCTCCGCGCCGGTACTTCAAAGGGGGCGAGTTTGCACCATTTATTGCGGTCTCAGCAAAGCTTTTGATGTAGTCAGCTACTCATTGCTTCTGATTAAGCTTAAGCATTTTGATGTCGACTCGTCAGCTGTCAATCTCTTGCGCAGTTATCATCGTCATAGATCATGTGTTAACGTTAATGGGCAAACGTCTTTTTTTACATGGCAACTAGTGGCGTTCCTCAAGGATCAGCATTAGGACCACTCCTTTCTTTTAAATTTTTATTAATGACGTTCTTTCTACTATTCGTAATTCTTCATTCCTTCTATATGTCGATGACATCAAGATATTAAAGGAAATTCGTACTGTTGATGACTGTTGCATCCTGCAGTCTGACCTGTTTTCTTTTCCTAAATATAGTGCGAAGATAATCTCACCTTGAACGCTGCTAGGACCAAAATCATGACTTTCGATCACAAAACAGCAAGCATTTCTTTTTTAAATTATTCTTCTGTACCATTGTGTACAGAAGTATACCAAAATCAATGATCTCGGTGTACTCTTTGATACAACCTTACAATTTCTGCTCACACTAAACGCGTTGCAATGCGGGGCATGCGCTCTCTTGGCTCTGTTTGCAGACTATATAGATAATTCAGTTCTCCTACACCATTCCGCTAGTTGTACGCAACAATCAGTCTTCCTCAGCTCGTATATGCGTCTGTCGTCAGGAATGGCATTTCTAGATCCAACGGTGACATTATAGATCGTGCTCCTAAAAAGGTTCTAAGCATATATCATCACCGCTTTGCTAACACGGATACTGGACCTTGTTCTAGCACTGTTGAATTATTGTCATTGCCCTTACTTCGCTGCTGACGTAATCGCGCCGACTTTCTGTACCTTTTCAAACTCCTTCACGGCATCCTCCCGTGCCCCGAACTCGTCAGTTGTATCAGGTTTCGTATTCCGTGCGAGATTACCAGAGAACATAGACCTTTACACGTTCCTGCCTGTCATCTCCAACACTCAACCGTCCACAGAATACATTCTTTATGATCTTGATATTTTTCATAGCTCACTGTCATTGTTCTTTTCCCTGCTTTGCGTTGTTGTGTCATAGTTTCACACATTGTTCAAGTGCTTTTCTCCTCCCTTTTTTTTTTGTATTCGCCTTGCGCCTTGCTGTATTCACACTATTATATTCAAGGTTGTTCTTTTTATTCTTTTTGTTTACTTATATTCCCCTGCTGTTTCTTTTTCGTTTTTTTATATATGCGTGCGCCAGCACTCAGAACTCATTGTTGTTCCTGGGCACGGTATATAAATGATTGATTGATTATTTAATTAGACTTTCTGTTCCTCTCTAAGGTGTCCATTGCATTATACATTGCCCAAAGCTTCTTGCTCATGCATAATTTTCCTTGCCGTAAAAGCATACCGGGCAGCATTGCGCGTTTTCTGCGTGGCCTTGTTGCATTAGTGACTGTATTATGGCTCGTCTCCAGAAAACGCAGAAAACGTCTAATAAGTATTATGCTTGCATAGGGGGGGGGGGGGGGGGAAGACGTATTTCAGTGTTCATTTTCTGTGTTTTCTATATATGCAGATAATTATGTTGATTATTTTGTGTGATTAATTCCCATTTTACGGCGCCTCCTCGTTTCTCTACCTCTATTTGTTTCTCTATCTCACATTGTTTTATCTACTACATTTGTCTTCTCTGCAAATTTTGTCTCGCGTGTTACTTTTTAAGTGCACCAGTACAAAGGCTCGGTAGCTGTTCCTGGGCACTGTAACAAACATTTGATTGATTGATTGATTGATTGATTGATTGATCGATTGATTGATTGATTGATTGATTGATTGATTGATTGATTGATTGATTGATTGATTGATTGATTGATTGATCGATCGATTATTACAGCACGCGATCAATAAGAAAGGGCTCCGTAGCTGTAGCAGGCTCGCTCATGGGAATCGCGCTACGATAACTTGCAGCTTTATGCGCTTCCTGTTGTACACAATAATTAAGGAGCATGCGGTTGAAGCGTGCACAGAAAAGATGAATTTCATTGAGACTTGCTGCGAGTTTTAACTTCCCAGCGCGAGCTTACCATCCAAATAATTGGTTGGGAAATGAGCCGAGATGCCACCGATAAGCATAAGGTTGTGGCTTGTCATGTTCTGGAGCGTCGGAACAATGGCCATATCGTCGGTGTAAAACCAGTCGCTGCGAATGGATTTCAGGATCTCGTGCCTGCGAAAAGAAACAATGCAATGAAAATGTTGATACTGAATGTAATTTTATTTCCAGCCATCAGGTGATGTTTTGTCCAAGACATTTTTCACTTCACATGCCGTGACATTTCCCAAGCACCATGCTTCGCATTCACAACACAGTTCGTGTGCACGTACAGTCGCTCGTAAGAACAAGCGCCGGCCAATCAAGATAGCGAACATAAAAGCAAATGCGGCCTTCGAGTGAAAAAACAGTCCTTACTAAAGAAAATATTTGTGAATTAGTCCTCAAATGTAAACGGCATGCAACGCTATGTCGCGGCTGCTTGAAGTTTGTCAGGCATCGTATTTGTGAACTGCTTCAATGCTGCATGCTGTATGGCAGGCGTGCAGAAAAAGTGCTTCAGGCACATTATATCCTCTAGCAACCGGGAGTTTTAGCATGGCGACGAGAATTCGAGAGCATGCATTCACGCACGTATACGTGCGAATGTGGCGCAGCCCTTTGGTATAGTTTTGACTTTCAAATATCAATGTATATGCGTTAAGATAATGAGCCGTCGTTTTAGCTCGCTGCAAGCTGGGACGATTGTAGTGCGGGGCCGTAGTTTATCGTTATATTTTCACGATACCTAATGTCAACGCCCAGTTTTCAACACGCTCGTAGCGAAAGCTCGGCGCAGCACGATGTTTGACGCGCATGCAGGAAACTTGGAAAGCTCGCGCGTACGGAGAGCGCTTCTCCCGCCAAAGAGCTCTGCACTTAAAAAAAAAGAAAAATGAACGGGAGACCCAGCTAGGGGGAAATTTAATGGGCCGACTCGCCTTTCGCGGACTTTCTTCTGGGGCAGCGGCGGTAGCAATGAGGTCACAGGGCTCCAGTAGTGCGACTCGGCGTCAGCCGCCCGCCACCCACTTGTGTCCTTGCTCAGTCGGCTTTCACAGGAGTAGAACTGAGTTTTCTGCTCGCCAGCGGCGTTGTCGAACTTCGCGGCTTGTGCGCGCATTGCGGCTCGACTACGCAGCGGCGCGGCGAGCTGGTGGTCCGCTGAGGTAGGACTTTGGTCTCCACTCCCGTTACAAATTTTGGCAGCCCATTTTTTCTCACAACTTTGATTGCGTCTTCCTTCCATCAGTAACTGGCCTGGGCGAAATCCCATCTCTCGGTTTCCTGTCAGCTGGGACGACGATTTTGTTAAAGTACCTTCTACGGGAAGCATCTTGCCTTGATATGGGATCCTGGGATGTGCACCACCGCAGGCATGTTGCCTGTGGTCGGACGCGTCCGTTGGCATCGTTTGCTCCTTGCACCCGCACACTTTCTCGGGATACGTACTTGTCTGGTGCCCTTTGTTCACACTGGTACCATGTCCCACCACTTCGTCGAAGCGAGCTTCGTTTGCTTGGTACTCGCCGCCAGGATTGTTATAACAGGCGTCTTTTCTGCGAGAAGTGTGGTCAATCTGGTGCCGCGAAGACGCATTTATCGGGACATTCACAGCTCTTTTCGTTTGTTCTTCCTTGATGATTTCTTTGTAGCTCCTCATAATTCCCCGGTGGCTGGGCCAAACGGTAGACGGCATGAACTGGAGTTGCTTCCTATCTAGCGGCGGTGAACTGTCTTCGGAGGAGTCGTCTACGAATGCTCCTGCGGCACTTTTCATATTTTGGGGCATTTTTTTAGCGTGGTTTTTGTTTGCCTGCCGAGTGCGGGTTCCAGGAACCTTCGGCTCCTGTTTCGGTGGTGAGACAGCCTCTCCGAAAATGAGCACGGGATCTGCCGCGCTTTCCGCACGCAGAGGCTCTGGCGCGTACTGGTAATGTGCGAGAACCCATCTCTCTGTTCTTCCAGGGTCGTCCGGCAGGTTGATGCTGGCTGCGAGGATACGCTGCCAGTCTCTTTCGGCGTGAGATTCGTACGAACATTCCTCGCATGACTCTTCGTCCCCAATGCGCATCGCCATTCTCCGCTCGTAGTAGCGGCGGTCGGACTCATTATGGAAATGAACTCCAGGTTTCTCATGACACGACAGGAGACATTCCTTCGAGGTTTGCTGCCCTAAGAGTAAAGTTTGATGGGCTTTACATTTCTCGCACTCTTCAGGCACTTTTTCAGTCGCGTGGACGTAGCGGGCGGCGCAAGGCTCGGGACAGGTTCCTTGGCAGCCGTTATTCCTGCCGCCGCGCCGGCCTTCGTCCCTTCCCGTGCCGTCAATTCGCTGGTAGTTTTTGGTCAGACACTTGGCGTTTTGAACACGCGGTGTAATAAAAATTGGTCTGCTAGAAGACGTCAAGCGCTTTGCGCGGACCGCACGCTCCATATCGTCCTCGTACCAGAAGTTGCCGTCGCCCACTGGAGTAGGAGTGCAACCCTGATTCGAGTTTTTCATCTCAATTAGAATGTCGCTTCCAAAGCGTCGAACGTTCTCGCCGTCGCTATCTGAGGCATCCACACGTAGCTGGTTGGCTGCAGCTTCCCCGTACACCGCCGTTCTGAGAGGCGGCATTGCTGGTGGTCGGTAACGATGCCTACGAGCCCTGTTGCTTGTGCGACGCTGGCTCGAGCTTTTCATTTGTGCCAAATGGCGTTCGCTACTGCTACTAGAGCTAGGTGGAGGCTTGTGTGCTTGCTGGCGCCTGAAGCCACTGGCTCCACGCCGGTTGCCATGTGCGGTCGCCCGGGCAGCCACAATCTGCTGCCTGGTGCCGCGAGGGCAAGGCGGGAAGGTCGCGGTGTTGACGCCGGTGAGATTGCCGGTAACGCCGCCAACCACGCGGCTTGTGTGGGTTCCCTGCTGCTGCTGCCGTGGCTGCCTCTGTGTTTAATAGATAGATGGATGAATATATATATCTATATATAACGAGAAGACAGGGGGTTAACCGAGGGGCCCGATTTTTATTAGTCATATCATAAGAAGCCAACAAACACTGACACCAAGGACAACATAGGGGAAATTACTTGTGCTTAATAAATGAAATAAAGAAACGATAAATTAATGGAAATTAAAGTGGCTGAAAAAACAACTTGCCGCAGGTGGGAACCGAACCCAGGATGCGAAGGTTGTGGGTTCGGTTCCCACCTGCGGCAAGTTGTTTTTTCATCCACTTGAATTTCCATTAATTTATCGTTTCCTTATTTCATTTATTAAGCACAAGTAATTTCCCCTATGTTGTCCTTGGTGTCAGTGTTTGTTGGCTTCTTATGATATCACTATATATATATATATATATATATATATATATATATATATATATATATATAATATATATATATATATATATGCCCGAATTTATAAAACAAAGCTACCATTGCTGGGACCTCCCTTTTCTCCGTAAACCTTACCTTCAGCGTAGTGATTTTCTTTCGCGCTAGGTGTCCCCGATATGCCGCCTGTATGGCAGTTGCTGCGGCATCCTGTAATTTGAATAAAGAGAGCGTCATTCGTCGGGAAAAAAATTACTTAGATTAAGGTGTAGAAGGATCAGAGGCGTATTATATTGACACGAAGCGACATCAACCGGTGGCGGCAAAATTAACATGTGATCATGTAGACTGAAAGCGTGCTTTAGGTTTAGCCACGCACCGCGGAAGTAAATAATGAAGAGTGCAGTTCCAGAAGGCAAACGAATCAAAGTGTCAGAACAGTCACATATGCGCTTACAGATGCATCGTCGAAATAATAATAAAAAAAAAACAGCGCGAAACGAATGAAATACGATAGACTCGGGCAGCATGGGCGCTTTTTTTTTTCTCGTTCGTTTCATGCTGCTTGATTTCGACGATGCTAACTCGCCAAACTTGCCGTTTTGATACATGTTGCATGCAATTTCTTTCATGTGAAAGAGAGCTACTACAAAGCACAATACACGTGCACGGGCAAGACGACGTAGTAGTAGCCTAACTTAAGCTCCATGGCCCCTATGGATATCTTGCGTTAGCAAAAAAAAAAAAAAAAAAAAAAAAAACTCACAGTTTCGTCGGAACGGCGAAGCATTGATGGCGAAAGTATTAAACAAATGCACGAAGTAGGGTTCGTAGATTTATCGGCCGTACAACTTGCACTAAATATTTGCTTACTATAATTAAATTAAGCATTGTGTCGAGGGCGCACAGGCAAACGAACAGATCTCACTCGATGACCGCGAGCACTTGATGTCACAACGCTGGTGCGAAGAGGAGCGCGGGCCTCGGGGAGCGAACGCTTCGGGCTGCCTCTCGCTTCGACGCGTCTCCGAAAAAGTCAGGCGCGCTGGAAGACAGCGTACACCGACGAAGAAGAGATCAGCCATCTCGTCTCGCCCAGCTGGCTCGCCCAGCGGGCAGATTACCTCCAAGATATGGCGCGTGGGCCGCGTATGGGCTCAGCCGAACGGAGAGCCATGCACAACCACGGCCAGCTGGGTTAAACGAGGAGACGCCGAGACGCTCGCTTACCTGCAACCCCCCCCCCCCCCCCCCTGAACTAACGCTCGTTGCATCACATTGCCACTGTTCAAGAACGACACGCACGCGCCGGCATGGAAAATAACTCATGTGACATAGCCGTACGACTTCCTTGCGGGCCTAGGCACGCTACCCGAATAATTAGTTCAAATTAGTAGGAAATCATGTAAAATATTCATTCTTTTGAAAGCATGTAAATGTTAAAACAATGTTATCTCACATTAGCATTTGAAGGAAATAAGCAGTTCAGAGGTGAACACAGTTTTGGCCAGTTAAAATGCAGGATACTTCAACTATAGAGGAACATGCACAATTAGTTTAGATTCATGCAAGAGGTGAGTTAACAGTCTCTTCACAGCAAAACAGATTTTTCCCTTTTATTAGTTGACACAGCAGCCAGAGGTGGTGGCACAAAGATCGGGAGTAATCAGTTACGATCAGGCCATACATCACAAGCCAAACTGCACCTGGCGTGCAAAGATGTGTTTTTGTTGTAAGCAGATCCCTCGGTTTCTTCTTTCTCGTTTCTGCTCTATACGAAGAAAAAAAAAAGGGATCAATCTACTAAAATAACTACGTCTAAGCAAAGCAGGAGTCATCGTGCGCATATCCTAAATGTATATAGATAACAGAAATTTTGGGAACGCAAAAGCAGCGGGAGAGCTTCGCCGCAGCTTCGTCACGCATGCTGAACCATGCAGGTCGCGTGACAAAGTTCAAAGCTCGCTTTTAGATTCCCCGCAACACGCTTAGTCTGAAAGGACATTCTGTTCATTGCTGGCTTTTATGTTTTGAAAAAGTGTGAGCTGGCAGTGGTGTAACGTATGAGCCCCCCCCTCCCCCCTTCCTCCGATTCTTTTTTCGATTTCATTCCTATTCTCGCCTACTGGTCGGCAACAGCGACTTCATCGGCCGCTGTGACTGACGAAGCCCAAGCGCAGCGAAAAGGAATATAACACGCTTGAGATAGGAGCATGGAATCAATCGCATTATCACGGCCCTGTTTTAAAAGCTGTACAGCGCAGCGGTCTTGCTCTTCGCTCCCGTGCGCGTCGATGTAGTGACTTAGCTGAAGAAGACTTCCCTGTAACAGTGGATCAAAACAGCAGAAACATGCGGCGTTTTTCCAATAAGCCTGAGAAGTGCTGCATGCTAATGTTTTGATTCACTGTTACAGGGAAGTCTTCTTTAGCTAAGTCACTATACATCGACGCGCACGGGAACGAAGGTTGGAGAAGTGGAGTGCACTTCGTTTCCACGACCAATGTGCCGGAATATATTGACGATTTTCACCAGAATCTCGCGCGGGTCCACTGTCAGGCCGGAAGTTTGCATACACAGCGCGACCAGTTCAGCCACATACCAAAAAAAAAGGGGGTTTTACGTGCCGAAACCACTTTCTGATTATAAGGCACGCCGTAGTGGAGGGCACCGGAAATTTTGACCACCTGGGCTTCTTAACGTGCACATAAACCTAAGCACACGTGTGTTTTCGCCCCCATCGAAATGCGGCCGCCGTGGCCGGTATTCGATCCCGCGACCTCGTGCTCCGCAGCCCAACACCATAGCCACTGAGCAACCACGGCGGGTACAGCCATATTACCCAGTGTACCTCTGGTACCGACTGAAGCAATGTGGTCGGCGTGAACACACCTCTCTCCTTCCACAAAACAGCGCGATACCGACATCACACTGCAAGAAAATAATCAAATAACGCGGTAGCGGCGACATCCTTGCATCCGCCGTGCTGCATGGTGTAGCCAGACTTTTCAGCGCCCCCTGATGCTTATTATTGCGATAGCAATTATATGGACACTCCAGGCGCATCTATGGCGTCGCCGTCGCCGTGACGTTCCGTATAAAGTTCAAGGGCGATAACACCGCCGCTGCGCGCCGTATGCTGTATGTGCGAGTGAAAGCGTGCGTGGGTGAGCCGACGAACGCGGCTCAACTTCGCGCGTGCACGGGAGGAAAGTGGGAAAGAAGCGCGCCATATTCCATCGTTCGCAAGGCACCGGGGGAGGCGGGCGTTCTTCTCCGGCGGCGGCTGCTTATGGCGCGGCCGAGTGCGCCCTATCTTGAAAGCGATCTGCGATGCATTGGACATACCGGGATCTCGCGCCCGCAAGGTAGGAACGCGGGCATTAAGCGCGCCGTCTTTCGTCGCGCGCAAGGCACCGGGGGGGGGGGGGGGGCGTTCTACTCCGGCGGCGGCTGCTTATGGCGCGGCCGCGCGCGTCCTATCTTGAAAGCGATCTGCAATGCATTGGACAGAGTGCATCGAGTGCTGATAGCTTCGTGTGCACAGTCTTAGCGCCGCTTAGTTCGCGCTGAAGCGAGAGGCAGCACAAAGGTCAATTTTCTCGCTACTGTTGCTGTACTTTCTCTCTCCAGCGTTTTGACAGTGAGTGCGCGCGGTCATCGAGTCAGATGTGTTAATGTTTGCTAGTGCGCGCCTGACACCATACTAAGTAGTAAGCGTTAACTTGTAAGCGTTACAAGTTTATACGGCTGACAAAACTACTATCCTACTTCGTATAGCTGTGTACTAATTTGCTATCGCAATCGATGCTTCGCCCTTCGGGAGAAACTGCGGCTTTTTATAGTCGCGAAACAGATAGCAAATGGTTAGAAACGCTCTGTGAGATGAGTAACTGCTTCAGTCACTAACTCTGTACTAGCGTTTCTTTAAAACAGAGTATGGCATATTTAGAATGAGGGATACATGTCGCGTTTACATGAATGCGACAAGTGACGCATTGTATTTGTAGAGCATCGCAATTCATTTATACGGCGGTAATGCGCTAGGAAGGCAAATCGCATTAATGCGTCAGGAGAGGAAGGAAAAGCGAGACGGCTGCGGCATGTGCGCTCCTACACTCACCGGCGAAACAGGCTCGCGGAAAAGAGGTTTCGGCTTGATTGGGACTCGCCACATGCTGTCGCATAGTATTACCGTAATGCGCTGGGAAATGTGATACGCTCTACTGCCGCATTCATGTAAACGCAGCTATTGTGTAAGTTACTGTTAATACTGTGGCACTTCTTGTTTTTGTATAATTAATTATAGCGCACTTTTTGATTACGTGACATAGCTATGCAGGCATTGCCACGCGAAAGTATGTTGGAATAGTTTCAAGGTTGGATTCAGACATCCGCTTTGGCACTCGGATGTATCCCCAACACACTAAGAACAAGGAGAGTATTGGGAACTGTTTTCGCATCAGTAACTGTTTGTTCTTAACTTAGCTCGATTTCCAAGGTTTCCAATACATCACTTTGCTTGAATACAAAGCGAAAAAAATTGGCCCGTCGTGGTGGGCCAGAACAACCGGAAATTAAGTTAAATGTGCAAGTTACTTCCGTGAAACGAGTTAACAACCCTCTTTTAACGCGACAGCGTTAAGGAGCTCGTGTCGCAGAAAAGCCGGCGTCGTCGGCGTCGGCGGCGTTGGCCGTGAGCAATAAATCCCGGGAGGCACTTCATGAATAAAAAACAACTTGCAAGATGGGCTGGGTGGGAATCGAACCAGGGTCTCCGGAGGGTGAGACGGAGACGCTACCACTCAGCCACTAGTTCGATGCTTCAAAGCGGTACAAAAGCGCCTCTAGTGAATGCGGTGTTGCCTTAGAAAGGAGCCGTAGAAAGTTATACTGCGGTTTATATCGGTAATTATGAACATGTAACTTACAGAAGTCGCAGTTACACGAGTAGCGAAGTGCGTTTCCGCTACATTTCTTCTGCGCTTTCCGCACACGCAGAGCCATCTTGCGGCAAACACAGAAGACCCCCTCCTCTCAATATACGGCGCTGCCCCGACAGGTGGCGCGCCACGCGCGCATTGCGGCTGTGCGGGGACCGGTGCGAGGCGCGTCGCGGCCCGGACTCCCTCTCCCCTGACGACGCTTCGCCGTGCTCCCCCACGGGTTGCAGAATCAAGCGTCCTTCCTTTCTTTAGATCACTATCTGTCTATCTCTCTGCCCGTGCCGATCACGACGTTTGGCTGGCGTACATCGTTTCCCCCTCCGAGACACCGAGTTCTTTGGTTCGTTCCGCTTGCACAGGCGCACGTTTCGTTGCCGCGTGGAACGTTGCGTTGCTCGACGCTCACCGAGTGATTGGTGGTTGCAAAGTTCGATGTGGGGCGCCTCGTAAGTGATCGCTGCGCCGTAGCGCATTGTCTTACACCCCTTGGTGGCTCGACGGGAACGCTGTCGTGTTCAACTCTTGAAGGCGAAGCTTAAGCGTACTCCAATTTTTTCTTTCTAAGAATCAACAGGATGACTAAATATAGAGACAACTATACGTGAGAACGAAAATTAATAATAATAATGGTGAGCGACTTTATGTACGATAACTATCTCAGGAACGCGATTATTTGTTAGACAAACGCATAATTGTTCCTAGCAGTACCTTCAGCAGTCCTCTTCGCTCGGCCCTCGCTGTAATGACCGGAACCAGCTAGCTTTGGCTTCCTAGCTCATAAGTACAAGACGCCTCCATATAGTATACTCTGAACAAGAGAGAAGTTCAGAGGAAGATGGAAGATTGAAGTGGTGAACACCGGTCGAACGAGGAATGTCTACGGAGCCAGCGTTTCGACCAGCGAACTTGTCTTCGTCAGGACAGCAACTGCTTTCCGTAGCTGCCTTATCGTGCACGTAGCTCACTCTCTCCCACCCTGAAAAAAAGGTGGAGGAGAGAGAGCTGGTGCGTAGAGTAAGGTGAGGAGAATCGAAGTGCTAAAAAAAGATCCGACAGAAACCATGTAAGAGTGACTGTCGACGCGAATTCGATCAAAAATGTAGCGACACACCGTATTGTCATCGCCGAAACGCGTCATGTATGAGGTATACTGCCGTTGGGCTCCTCTCCCGCGCTTCCTCGGGACACGCCAAGCCACTTAGCGGTGCCACCACGAAGTTCGCGCGTGGCCCGTGTCTTAAGGATTGTCTGAATATGCAGGGTGATCATATTTAAGTTTTACGGAATTTTTTTTTAAAAATCGGCTGTCGCATATATCATTATTGTCCGAGTCGAATTATTCAGAAAGGCGGGCGTTACTCGCACGGGAAATCGAAGCACGTATGCAACTAATTAATAGAAAATCCCCAATTAACACCTTACTTACTTTACGGCACGTATTGCAATTTGCGAAATGTAGCCGGTGAGTTTACATCGCGTATCCACTTGGAACGAATTTCCAGAATGACTCCAGTTTCAAGATGGGCACCATAAAGGTCGCCGTAAAAATTAACTGTTCCACTTACTTTTTTAACAAAACACTTTATTACGCATTGAAGCACAAAAGTAACTGGAATGCCTATGTATTTTGTCCTACAGTTTCGGAAATAAAATCTCAAAACTAGTGCAATTGTGGAAATTAATTTCAAGTGGATACGTCTTGCAACCTCACCTGCTACAATTCGTAAATTGCGATATGTGCAATTAATATTGATAAGTTAATTAGTGGATTTGCGTTAATTATTATAATACGTGCTTCAGTTCCTCGTGTTAGCAATGTCCGCCTTTTCGAATAATACAGCTCAAGGACAAGAATTATGCTATCTGCCACAGGCGATTGTTAAAAATTTCGTAGAACTTAAAAAAAAAAGGTCACCCCGTATATGACGCGGCTGAATTCGATTCCACGTAGTACCGGAGATATTTTAAAGTGTTTTTTTTTTTTGTCGTTGAAGAGCGGCACATACCTAATGGCATATAGCCACTTATCCAAGACGTTCATTGATGCGCAGCACATAGCCAGTGACCCAAGTTGGTGCCAAAGGTGTTCATTGAAAAGCGGCACATATCCAATGACACTACCCAGTGTCACAAGTTGGAGCGAAAAAGGTTCCGACGGTAGGTTTCTACGAGGAAAAAAAAAATGCGAGGAAAAATAAAAATCGAGATTTCCGAAAGATGAAGATCTTGGGTAGAAGCCAAGATGCCACTGCCCGGGAGCTGATGGAAGCTTTCTATATATCTCTTAGAGGGAAGGCTTGCGTAAGTGACACACCTGTTTCTTTAATGGATAGTGACAAGTGTTTCTTGCGCGGCTTGCTCTAATCTGAGGTAGTGACAACGTGATTACATACTTCGCGTATGTGCGTCTAAAGACATATATTGACGAGAGACGAAGAATAAGTTAACGCTTGTCCGTGTCCCTAACTACGTCCTTGTCTTGAATTCCGCGCAGTCCATTTATTTCCTCGCAGTGTGAACCCACTATTGGTTGGTTTCTAACCCGGTTCTCTCAGCACAGTAGCCGGATGACCTACCCGTTAATGACCCAAGTTGGCGTGAAAGAGGTTAGCCGAGGAAAGACTGACATATATACCGAAAACTGGATAAAGTTCATGTAGTGTCGTTGAGCGGAATTACGGGCGGAAAGAAACGAAGTGGACAGGACAGACGCTCTGTCCTATCCGGCGGATGGTATGTCTGTCTCTAGTATATCTGTCGTATGTCTGTCCTGTCTAGTGGGTGGTATGCACCTGCCTGCGCACACCTAAGATTGCGGTTGCACTCCGCTATTTAGAAATGCAACGAGTTTATGCAAGTCCATTGACAGATAAGTGAGGAAAATTATTGAGGCTGGTCAGATGTAGGCACACTGTGCCTCGTATGTCAGTGTCCCGTCAGTTGCACTGACGGATAAAGAAATTAGTTATCTCCTGGGCGTTAGCATTTTTACAACTTTTGCATGTGAATATGTATGAGCTTTGTATCCGCCTCCTGTCTGAGGGTCTGTCCTGTCCACTTAGTGGACAGGACAGACCCTCAGACACACATACGCACATACACGCGCACATACACGCAGCTAAGGAACGCAGTTGCTACCTTGACGAAGACAAGACTCCTTGTCAAAATGTTGGCAACCAGGAAAAACATTCCTGGTTATGGAAGAGGACCTATAAACGAACACCGTAAGTCTCATAATCGCATATTGCACCAGCGTACTTTTTTTGACAGTTTGGATAACGTAAACTGGGACATTCTACATACTCTGTACAGAGAACGAGTGCCTCCAAATGAATATAGAACGCGCATAGAATAGATGACTCGCAGGATTGTAGGCCTCGATAACGGCGCAAGGTATCAAGTACGCTGCTCGAATTCGCACCATGCGGCGTCGCTTACCAAGTCCGGGTATTGGTAGCTGACGGTCTTGGAATGCGACTCCTCCACCCGTCGCCGCCTCATTGAATATGAGGTAGCTTGATGCTGGCGATGATCCTTATTTCTCCTGTGGCCAGGTCAGAACAAGGCGCGACGTTCCCGAACGCTGAATAACAACGCTACGTGGCCTTGTTAGAATCCAATGGCGCGCGCGATGATGATGATGATGCCGATGAAGTTGATGTGTTTGGGCGCGTCCAGAAACGCGCGCCCTCGCTGCTGAAAGTGGACGTCTACTTCCTTCTTCTTAGCCTTGCGAACAATGGCAAAATCACTATGGGAGATGGGCCAAGGAAAACATTTTTAGAAATTCCTTTCTCGCCTAAAGATGTTTTGTGGCGAGCAGAAAATATATATTTTAAAAATTTAACACCCTTTAAAGCGTAATTTTCCCCCAACAACAATGATGATCATCATCACTCTTGAGGGCATCTTCCTCTCACGGCGCGTACCTGATTACCTGTCAGAAATGCTATGGGCGCACATAGTGTTACTAAGGAGGTTGTTTTAAATCAATACGGATAGGAGAACAAACTCTGTTGCCAGGCAGAATTACATATTCAGGAATGTGCTACGTAGCTGGAGCATTCAGATAGTAAATAAATAAATAAATAAATAAATAAATTTTATTTACCAGAAACAAAAGTAACTGGAAGGACACCTGGGCAAAAAGCTGTCGGTGCAGCTTGACGGGAGCCCAGGGTCCCTTACATGGCAGTAGAACTCACATGATATATACACAGCAGGCTTTATACACAACAAACATTACAAATCGCACGTATGCATAAAAAAATGACATGTTACACTTGAATGCAATATACTATAGTACCACTATAAAGAAAGAAAGTAATGACGCAAACCATTTTTATTTAGCGTAGCTGTGCGCTTATATTTGTTTAGTACAGTCGGTATATTATGTGTTAAGGACTGTAGGCTGTAATTGTGTCGAAACCATGGTACCCTCCATACCTCGGGTTTTCGTGTAGTATGTTTTGTGTGAGTGCAGAGTTCTAGCTGAGCAAGGGATGTAAAATAATTCTTAACATATTCGGATGAGAAGTAAATTGTTTCTAGTAATCTATGTTCGTATAATTTATCTACGCGGTTTAGTTTGTATTTGAGAAATATGTTATCTGTTGGCGAAAGCCGATTAACGTTCTCTATATACCGAATGATTTTCTTTTAAAGTATTACCAGCTTTTGCAAGTTACATTTAGATGTTGTAGCCCAGACAAGGTAAGAGTAATTTAGTAAGTGATGGCAAATTCGGAAAATCGCACCGGCGCGCACCGGGGGGCCCTGGGGCGACGATGATTGGATGAAACGGCGCATTGGGGTGCCCCGGTGCGCCCGGGTCTAAGACCCCTAGATAAAACAAGTTTACAAGGTAGGGACGCTCGTTGTTCTTTGCGCCGTCCTCCTCACTCTCGCGCTTGCTCTCTCTTTTCTATTTCATTCGAGTTTGTGATTAGCGAATTGCTTGCACGCGATGTGCTAAACGACTGGAGTGATACTTATTATATTGCAAAAGGCTCAAAACTACTGCGCATGCTCTAATATCATCTGGTTGGATTTCTGCTGGAAGAAAATGCGTTGTCGTAGCCAAGACATAGGACGGCGTTTTAGAGTGTGCTATACGGCAGCTGGCATAAAAAAAGCACACGGCATTATCATAAACAGCATGAGAAGTTGCGCAACAATACGAAATGGGACGTGGTAGCTGACATACGAATTATATTCACCATGTGCAAGCACCTGAGACCGGCCTAGGAAACTCGGCCGCTCCGGTGGCAGAGGTAATTGGCGCCATCCATCGGGAGGGCGGGAAAGCAAATCCGCTTCCCTTGTACGACCTCCCAGATCGGCGCGCACCCGCGCTCGCCGATCCAGGAAGCTGTGCTCTTTCGTCCCTCCTCTCAACTCCTTTCCTTGCGCTCTCTCGCAACGCCCTCACCTTCGACTGTCTCCCCGCGCGCCCGGCGCGAGCTTAGCCCGCTGCATGACGTTTCATGTTTCGTTATCTGCTGTTATCGGGAAGCGTGCGCTGCTGTGCGTTGACCGGCGTAGGTAGTTTCGTCAGTTTCGTGGTCCTCGATAGCTGTGTGCTTGTGCTCCGCGATGTTTCACTCGTTTCACGACTCGTACAACTCGTGCATCGTGCAGGGGTGCACGAATACCTCAAAAACAAGCCATGCAAGGTTCTTCCGGGTGCCTAAAGACAACAGGTGAGCGCGCAGACCCAAGGACATCAGGAGGCGCATGCACACAAACACAGCCCTGTCCATGTGTGTGCTCCATGAGCCTCCGGACGTCGTTGCGCCTTGATTGTGCTACACTTCCCTCTTAAGGCCGATCCACACGACGGACTAAATTGCTCTTTTGGACCGCGGTCCGCGCATCACGTGATAGGACGTCACCAGTTCGTGCGTACCGTCGTTGGCCCGCGCAAGACCGCGGCCCTCGCGGTCCAACAAATCACCGAGGCTTTTCCCGCTTCAGTTTTGGCGGCGGACCGCATGCAAACCGCAGCGATTTTGGCGTAGCCAACGAATGTTGTCCGGCAACAGAGTGTCTTCAGCCAAATCCAATCTAGTTTTCAGCTCAGCAAAAGCCAGTCAAGGCAGTCGTTTCATGTCCGCCGTTCCGCCTACACGTGCGTGCAGCAGATATATTGTTTAAACACCGTGTCCTTTTGGAGTGACGAGGAGGCTTTATATTTTGTATCCCTCGTTGAGCAGTTCCCGGCTGTGTGGGACTCGAGCCGGCATGATAACAATGATAACACTCTGGCCGAGAGTGTAGCTGGTTGGTCTGCTCTGCCGTCTGCTATGGCATTCCGCCGTGTGGATGTGCTCTGCGCCGGACCGGACCGCGGCGGGCCGTGACGTCGCATCACGTGACCGAGCGGCCCGCGGACTTGGTCCGTCGTGTGGATCGGCCTTTAACGGTAGAGAAAGCTGACAAATAGATGTTCCTCCTCATTGTCACCTTGTCTATGACGTGTTTTTCTGTACCAAGTCTCATTCTGCAACTTCAGTAGCTTGCTTAGCTTTCCATTCCGCCTTCGGTGCGTTTTCTGTGTGTCACGTTCTACAAACGTACTAACAGCTGAAAAATTACTGTTCGTGTTTGTGTATTATCTCAGTAATCGCCGATGGGAAAACCGCGCGAACAACCTTCATGTGTAGGCATGATACGCTTTTTTTTTCTTCTGGAAAGCATGAGCATTGCAAATGTTCTAAATGCAGATTTTTGCAGTTCGTGTTTATTATACAGAGGAGTGCCCAGTAGGTACGACTTAGTGCCTTAAGTGTCGTAATTTTACTGCTAAGCATTGCATTAGGGGTGAAAGAAAAGTCGTGTTGTTGGGTTATTTTACCTGGTCTTTGATTGAGGAATAGGCCTTTCTGCGAATGTTTTCTATGTGCTGCTGCAAAAGCCGACTACCTTCTGTTCCCGCTTGCCACCGTTACTCAAGTTGTGGCCAAGTGCAATATAATGTGATAATGTGTACTTCAGTTTTTAGTACAATGTTATTTTTGTTCTGCCATGTCTTTTTCATTTTGTTCAGTAGTAATGAACATGTCACGCATTTAATGTACTTTCGTGCAGGTTTATAAGTAAGCCATTGTTTTTTTTTTTCAGTATGGCTGTCAATCAAACAATCTTAGCATTTTATTCTATATTTAGGTATTTTGCCTGTCATTGTTTTTGCCATTACCAGTGAGTTTTCCCTTTCTTTAGTTGACATCACTATGTCACACACGTCGTCCAGTTTTGTACAATATCTTATTGCATGTATAAGAAGCTCGTCTACATTTTGATCTTGAGGGCGTTATATAAAAATCTTGTTTTTTTATGTGTGTGTGTGTGTACATGGAACGGCCTTCGCGTTTTCTAGCGTTCTTTTTATCATTGTCTGTGAACTTGTTGTGTTTAGTACTCATTTATATGTCATGCACCTTTCACTCTTGTTCATTTTTTGAGCGTGTATCACACCCTGTTATAAGAGAAATCTTTGTTTTCGTAAACGAAGTCAATAAAGCGAGACCAAAGGTCTGTTGTGTTGCGCGTAGGCGTGTTAGCATGAAGCGCCCATAGCCCAATGCGCGGCGTAGAGCGGCGATTGGCGTTGCTTGCGAGCTGGCTCGTGGTGCGCCGTAGCGCGCGCGCAGAAAGAAAAAAAAATAGAACCCCAGAACACGCCGCGTACAGGCAAAAATAAAGGTAAGCGGCGCGCGTGGCATGGGGGAAAGGGAGCGGGGCGGGTCGGCATAATAAACATAAAAAGAAAGAAAAAACGCCAGGGAGAGGAGGCGCCGCGCGGCTGCTGTTCCTGTTGCCAGGACAACGTAAACAATCGTGTGCGCCGCCATTATGCTAGACCATCGCCCTCCTGTTAGGGCCGTACACGGAGGAAGGAAACTAAGGAGAGGCCCTGACGTCACTCTTTGTGAAGCAAAAGTGAAGCCGGAATTTGGCGTTGCTCATGGCGATGCTCCGCCTTTTGGGCCACCCTCCTCTCTTGTTTACATCTTTCGCGAAACCACGCCGCGCTGCGCGTGGTGTCGCGCAACATCTGGCAGAGCACGGTGCAGGTAACACAGCGCAACAAGACACGGTGACTAACGCAAACCCGCCCACTCAGCGCCTTTGCCACGGCCCGAAACCTACCAGAGCAACACGTGTGAGCGCTCAAAACCATAACAACGCCGCCATTGTGGCCCAAAAGGCGTGGCCATACAAAAAAAAAAAAAAAGCAGCAAAAAAATGAGAACCTACTACGTCATTTTCGCCACACTTTTCTCCTAGCGCGCGGAGGGGGTAGGGCCTCTCCTTAATTTCCTTCCTCCGTGGGGCCGTAACTGAAGGGGACCTTGGCGTTAGCGTCGAAAGAGCGTCTTCTCGAAAACAGCCAATGGCAGCCATGCGGAGATTCACCCCTGGGCCTGCGTTCCCATAAGTTGCAGACTTGGCTCTGCTAAACGCCACTTATAAGACAGGGTGTACTTCATTGAAGGCAAGCTTTCTTTAACGCGATAGCGTTAAGGACCCCGTGTCTCAGAAAATCTGGTGTCATCGACAAAATGATTTCCGAACCACCCATACCTAGGCCATCCACGTGGCGCAAGAAAGTAACTGAACTGAATTTCTCTGGCTAAAATGCGTAGAAAAATCGTAAAGTACGACTTACAACCTACAGACATGATAGCGTCGGATTGTAATTTGACTATACGAAAAAACATAATTCTGTTACGAGAAAACTCAAAGAAACCCCTTTTCCAGTGCTTCTACCATTCATAAACCGGAAGCGCCGTCTGCCATTTGCGCGCCCCAGCATCCGAAGGTCTTGGGGGCCTTGGAGCGGCGCGCTTAGTTCCTTGCGATACCTCTAGATGGCGCTTGCCTCCGCCGCATCGTTAAAGCCCCTTACCGCATCGTCGGATCTTGTTTGGATTTTGTGGCGGATGGACGTGCTTTTCGGGGCTCCGTGGCGACGACGAAATCATAAGTTTTTGTGCATGCTTTGAGCTTGCTTCTCTTTTTTATTTGCTGATTTGTTGCCTTTAAGTAGTAATTGGGTCGTTTTCTTTTTCTTTCCTTTTTTTTGTCTCTCGTATTTCGGGTGCGCGGGTGTGCTTCGTGTACATTTGTTTTTGCAGGATGGTTAGAGTCCTTTCGTGCCACGTGCTCCAACACGTGCAGCCGGGTGGGACGTTGAGTGTTTGTAGTCTTTAAATGGTAGTTTGGAAGTGGCAAGACAAATAGCTATTAGTGGTTTTACTGTGCGTGTTTTGGTAGGAAAGTGAGAGCGTGGCCGCGTGGTTGAGCGCGTGCGAGAGCGTGTCATACCTTCGGTCTCCGCGGCATTGATTGTTTTGGAAACAGTGGTGAGAGTTGCTTTGCGACATCTTGAGGATTTGGATCCTGTGCGCATCTGTCTATGCTAAAAGGCACGCGCTCTGCATTGATATAGTATTATAGTATTTGCATCAGTAGCAGCATTATTATAGTATTGTAGTATTTGCAAAAAGCCGTGCAATACATGGCGAGAAAGACGCTAAAGCAAGCAGTGCGCGGGGGGTCCCTCAAGGCAGATGAGGAGATGGATGAGAATGGAGAGGGCATCGAATCAACCGGCACACAATGTGATGTCGATACTAGGCTGCAGAAAATTGAGGCTTTCCAGGAAGAGCTTCTCAAACAGGTGCAAGAGCTCAAAAAATGAGCTAAACAGGGAGCGTGATGCACGGAAGGTAGTCGAAACGAAACTTGAAGCAGCCGAGGAAAAGCTGAACAGGGCCGCCATTGTGAACGAAAATGTGCGTGACAATGGAACGCAGACCCCGACGCGACACGCGAGGGGGGGTCAGAGAAATACGTCGAACTCAGGCAGGGTGATGAAGGGTTAGCTGGAAAGAGCAGCACCTACCTTGAGGGCGCTACGCGGAAAAAGCAGGAGCCCAGGGGACAATGCCCCTTGTCGAGTCCGAATCACGCGGAAACTGACAAAGGGAAGCAGGGAGAGGTAGGAGAAAGTGAAAGGGCGATTATCGCTGGCGATTCAAACCTGGCTGGGTGCTCAAAAGCAGTTGTGGAGAGGGTGAAAGGCGACAAAAGAGTGGCGGTAGGGACATTTCCAGGGCGCACACTGGGTTCTGTCATGGAGCGAGCAAAAGAAAAGCTCGTGGACAATGCCCACGTGCGCAAACTCGTCATAGTAGCAGGTGGGCTAAATGACGTCCTAAACAGGAAAGGGCCAGGACTAACCCAGCGCTTGGCGAAGGGGGTGGACGACTTGCGTGAGCTATCCCCTCAGGTGCAGATCGTGGTATGCACGGTGCCGGAGGTGCCTGTGCGTGACAGTCACGTACAAAGAGCCGTAGTGGCTGCTAATGAGGCAATATGGAAAATGAGCCGAGAGAAAGGCTTCGAGGTTGTTGAAGGAAACAGGGAAGTGAGAAGTTGTGGTGGTTTTAAACGAGACGGGATCCACTTCAATTACAGGTTAGCACGAGAAGTGGGCTGGCGACGTGGTGGTCGCGCTGTTGCTTTTTTAGGGGGCCCGCGGGCGCTCAGGAGGTCAGAGTAGATAGTAATGAAGAAGGTCCCCTAGGGGAACATCAGAAGAGCATCGCCGTCGAAAACAGAGAAAGGAGGAAAGCGAGAAAAAGAGCTCGCCATGCAATAGGCTACATAAACATGCAGGGCGACAGAAGAAAGGAAAAGTGGGCAGAGATTGAGGAGCAGTTACATAGAGAACAAATAGGGGTGTATGCGGTTCCAGAAACGCACCTTAGAGACTCAGAAGAGCCGCCAGTTATTGAGAATTATGTTTGGGAAGGGTGCAACAGAACTAAGCCGGAAAGAAAGGGAGGGGGAGTCGGAATGCTCATCCATCAGGGAGCCAAATGGAAAAGAGTAAATTCACAATGTTAAGAGCATCTTTGGTTATCAGGTACAATGAGTGGGAAAGAAACTTGGCTGGGCGTTACGTATTTGTGGACCGGAAAAAATTGCACAGAGAAGAATAAAGAGTTAGTGGAATGCATAAGCGCTGATATTAAGGGTTTCGGGAATGGTGCTGAAATTGTCCTATTAGGTGACATGAATGCCCACATACAGGATTTAAATGGCTATACCTAAAATAACGGGAAGTCAATGCTAGACCTTTGCGAGCAACATAACCTCGTTATCGTGAACACAGGGCCTAAGTGTGCAGGGCAGATCAGTGTGCAGGGCCATTAATCAGTAATCAACCATTGGTTACTCTCTGATGACAAGGAATTCATGATAAGTTGAGAGAAATGGTTATTGATGAGGAAGGGCATAGCAGCATAGGGAGTGACCATAAACGCATCATTTTAAAAATGAGATATGTAGTTGGGAAAGAGAGCAAGGAGAGCAAAATGGCCAGTCCAAATTTGAACGCTGAACAAATAGCAAATATAGTCACTAGAGTTGAGGAAGAACTTGGCAAATGGCCAAGTAAAGAGTGGGAATATGGTGAGCTTCTAAGTGTAATAACGACAGAAATACGGAAACAGAAACAACATATTCGTTGGAAAGGAAAGAAGAAACCGAAAAGCTGGTGGAACAAGGAGATACGAGAAGCGATCGCCGAACGACAGAAAGCATCTCGAGAGCACAGGCAGGCAAAAAAGGCGCAGTTGCCGCAAGATGAAGTAACCAGTAAATGGGAAATATACCGAGAGAAAAAGTCTATGGTTCAAATACTGGTGCAAGCAAAATTAAAAGGTGAAAGGGAACGTTGATCGTCAGAAATACGTGAGAAAAAGAAGGCCACACCTAGAATATTTTGGAACCACATAACATTATTAGACAGGAAGTCAAGAACAATACAACAACATATCCTAGACGAAGATGAAAACAGACTGGAAGGAGAAGCGGCAATAAATTACATCCGAAAAGTAACAGCCGAATCTTTCCAAGGCAATGACGAGGTTTGTATTTGAAGAAAAAAAGAGCATGAAAGAGACCCAAGTGGTAAAGGAGCTGGTGCTGACAAATTTAAACTGGAAGAAAGCGGAAGAGAAAAATTCCTAAGCGCACAGCCACAGGGCTGGACGAGGTTCCTGTTAGGCTGACCAAAAAGTAAGGAAGCTCTGGTGAAAGCAGTGGAAAAAACTTTAAAAGATAGACGAATACCAGATAGTTGGCGACAAAGTAGAATGAATTTAATTTATAAAGGTAAAGGGGAGAAAGACAGAATTCACTCGTATAGACCGTTGACCATTACATCGGTAATATACAGGCTAGCAATGCAGGCAATCAAATTAAAGCTTCAAGCATGGGCAGAGAATAATGGCATTTTGGGAGAGCTTCAGAATAGCTTCAGAATAGGTAGGCGTTTGGATGATAACTTGTTTGTTCTTACTCAGTGTATTGAAATATCAAAAGCAGAAAGCAGACCGTTGTACGTGGCCTTTTTAGAGATTACAGGAGCCTACGACAACGTAGACCGCAACATTTTGTGGGATATTCTGGAAGGGGAAGGCTTAGGTAACGATTGTCTACAGATTTTGAGAGAGATTTACCTAGAAAATACCGTTTGCGTTGAATGGGAAGGGATGAGGAGCGAGGAGAAAGTTCATATCAACAAGGGACTGAGGCAGGGGTGCCCTTAACCCCGCTGCTGTTTATGATGTACATGGTGAGGATGGAGAGGGCGCTAGAAGGAAGTAATATCGGGTTTAATCTCTCATACAAACAGGCGGGTACAGTAGTACAGCAGCAACTCCCAGGTTTATTTGATGCGGACGACATTGGGTTGCTAGCTAACAAGCAAAGTGATTTGCAACGTCTGGCTAATATCTGTGGACAGGAAGGCAACAATTTAGGTTTGAAATTTAGTGCTAGAAAATCAGGTGTTATGGTATTCAATGAAAACAGTGAACAGACAGTGGAAATACAGGGCCAAGAAATATCTCGGGTAACATAATATAAATACCTTGGTATATGGATAAACGAAGGCAATATATATATGGAAACACAGGAAAAAACCATAACAGTAAAGGGGAAGAGAAATGCAGCCATAATGAAGCACAGAGCGCTATGGGGATACAATAGGTACGAGGTCCTCCGAGGTATGTGGAAAGGTGTAATGGTTCCAGGACTTACTTTTGGAAATGCAGTTGTTTGCTTTAAATCAGGGGTACAATCAGGACTCGACGGGAACCAAAGGTCAGTGGGTCGCCTCGCATTGGGCGCTCACGGGAAGACTACAAATGAAGTTGTGCAGGGTGATATGGGCTGGACTAATTTTGAAGTGAGGGAAGCTCGCAGTAAAATTGAGTATGAAGAACGGCTGAGGAATATGGAAGAAAAAATGGGCTGCGAGGGTGTTCAGGTATCTGTACAGGAAAAACATTGTTTCACAGTGTAGGAAAAGAACTAGGAAGCTTACCAGCAAGTATGCGGCCTGTATAGTGGCTAACACAGCAACAAAGAAGGTCAAGCGGAAAGTCAGAGAGGCCGAAATAATCTCATGGGTGGCGGCAATGAAAAAGAAACCTGCCATGAGTAACTACTTAAGAGGAAAAAACGAAATCTGGAAAGAAACCATTTATGATAACTCAAAGGGAAGCTCATTACTTTTCGAAGCGAGATCGGGATGCCTTAGAACACGCACCTATAAAGCGAGATATACGAAGGAAGAAGAAGCATGTGCTTGCTGCGGTAAAGCTAGGGAAACGACGGAGCATGTTTTATTAGAATGTGAAGACGTCTACCCAGCGGTTGATTTAGGCACCACTGGCCTCCTTGAAGCCCTTGGGTTCAGCGGGAGCAGTGGTAAAGCAAATATGTCCGTAATAGGCATTAGTAAGAGGCGATTGGAGGATTGGTGGAAGAAAAGTAAGGAAACGACAAAAGACAGAGACGTACAAAAGCACAGATCGCAATAGGGGATCAAAAAATTTGGGCGTGGTAGTTCATAGTGTTTTTTTTTTTCTTTTTGCATTGTTCAACCTAGGTAGGACATTAAGCAGTATATTAGCAAGAGCTTGGTGGCGCAACCCACCGCCCCGTTCCAAAGGGGACGCTCATAACATCCATCCATCCATCCATCCATCCATCCATCGTGGACCACGCAAGAGGCCGCGTTTCTACCAGAAAGCCCGCCTTCGTGCATAGGGTTCGCGGCCGGCGTTTCCCGGTAAACATTACGGTTACATACTTTCCAGTTGCCGGGAAGCCTGAGAAGCAGTCAGGGACCTTTGAATGCTATAGTGTACCACGGTTAAAGGGGAAGCTTAAGCGTCCTCCAATTTCTTTTTCTTCTTCCGGAGGGTGAAACGCCGCCCGCGTTGGAGCCCCGAAACAGTTGTATGCCGTCGGTGCGAACACGCAGCCGGGTGCCGGTGTCGGTGCTATATCACAACAAAAAATGTTCTTGCGCTGTAACATAGGCCGCGTTTACTTGAATGCTGGGGCTTAGTTTGATTTGCAGTACACTTTTTCTCAGCAGTTCCTTCAGGCTTGCTTAGTCGACAACAGGGGCAAACGTCCTTCTGAATATGCTCACCCACACCGCGTCGTCTGCTGAGCATCTAGTTGGCGTTTCACCGTCATCGCGTACCGTACAAGGGCGGACTAGAAAAAAATTGACCGCCCTTCTACTACTGTGAAGAGGGGTGCAAGCGAAGCTCGGGATCCGCGGCTCTTCGTTGTTGTAACGACTCGGCTTCGCGCTTCCTCGGCGACGTCGGCACCTCGACGACGAGCCCTTTCTCGAAGGTGTTCCCAGCGGCGTTCATCAAACGCCGCCTGTTCTTCGACCGAACGCACGACGCGCGGCCCCCTTGAACGCAGCCTGCTCTTCGGCAGAACGAATCAAACGCGGCCTCCCCCTCTGACTGCCGGGCCTGAACTGGCGGGAAACGGCGGGCGCGAGGCGAGCGAACACGCGATTACACCCTTTCCTTCCTCCTGGGGGAGGGGACGCCTGTGATTGGCTCGCGCTTTACGCTGCGTCTAGTTCTTCATGCATATGAAACCCCGCTTTAGAGGACGCGTATGATGAATAGGCAGTGGCTGAATCGGTTAGCGTGGTGGTCTCGCAACCCGACAAGCATTTTTTTTATTTTCGCGCGGCTTGAGTTCTTTCGTACGGCAACACCGACGCCGACACAAGTGAGGCAATTCAAGCTTCGCTTAATAATGCAATCAACCATTAGGCTTTGAAAGCGTTCCGCATCGTCAACGCATCATCAGCGCTAAGGCTGTGGTGTGCTAGGTTAAATGCCATCTGCTAGGTTAAATTCAAACCTCTTTTGTACCTTGGCATCGTCTGTGTAGGCCTAACAACACCAAAACAAAGGGCTGATCTCAATAACGACGACAAATCATACCCATGTCCTGCATGAAGTGCATGTAGTGAGGCTAAGCGATGGCTGATTTCACCTTTTATTTCTTGCCGTCGGAGTGTAGAGCATGTAATAAGCGTGAATATCGATCGAAGCGTGCGCATGCGAGGGAGCACGTGAGGCGCCATGGCTAGTGGTGCAAAATATAAAACATGCACAACGTTGCTAGTTGGACACAGCGCATTATGCTTGTTCCTATACTGTACCTTATACTTTTAACTAGGCAATTGCTTATTCTATGTTATTTACTTGGATCAAAACATACATGTTTCTATTCGGCGCGATAACGCACACCAAACATCCCCTTATTTATGCACACCCTCATTAGTTTTGACCATTCTTCGAGGCGCTCCAATGCAGTTCGGGGAAAAGGAAACCAGAAGGAAAGGAGGAGTGGTGCTACCTTGAAAACTTGCTTTATCTAGGGACCTTACTCCGGTGCGATTTGCCGAATTCGCCAATACTTTGGCATAATATGATGACGACGATTGATTTTTATGGCGGAACGGGTTTCAGCATAACGTAACAGTTTTGTTACACATCTCCCAAAGACTTAAGAAAAGGTATAGTGAACTAGAATATATTATAGTGACACGACCGGAGAGGCGCACCTGGCTTTCCGGCGTCCCGTTACGCTCTGGAAAGCCGCTAGAGGCTTTGCCGCTCTCTTTCATACTGAGGCGCGGACGCTGGGCCTGCGTCGGGCACGGACAGGCATTCGTGAGTCTGCCTCTCCTGCGTTTGGCAAGACTTGTGAGTGTTGTGTGCACCCTTTGGCCTTGTCGAAGGCAGTTCTCACGCGGACGGTGTGCCCTGAGCGCTTTCGCCGCGTTCAGCCCGCGGCATGGCGCTCGGGGCTTCGCTCCGGGTTGCCGCATTGGATACCCAGTGGACCCAAAGCGTCGCTGTTCGCGGCGCCGAAAGACGACGACCTCCGCAAGAAGTGGGAGCGCAACCTTCACAGGCAGGATAAAACTCTCACCGTTTCTTCGACGGTATGCGAGCATCACTTTGAACCACACTTCGTTCTGTGCGACTATGCGCACGTGATAAACGGCAACGAAGTGCGGATTCCGCGAGGGAAGCCGTCGCTTGCTCCGGACGCAGTACCAACGCTGTTTCCAGGCTGTCCAACGTATCTTTCCCCCGTAACCCCGCGACGAAGGCTAGAAAGGAAGAGGAGCAAAGTTTTACCAACTACTGAAGTGTAATAGAAGTGGGCGTGTCAACAAAGCAGGAGCCAGTGCTGCAGCGGCGAGGATGATGCTGGAGCGCCAGAGCATGAAGATTCGCTTGCAGCCGACCGTGCTTCCTTCTCTCTCGACTCTATCCGGCCACGGAAGCTCCGTCCAAGGATTGGTGCGGAATTGAGTTGGATAGTCTCAAGGCCGTAATATTCGTAACAACATCTTCCCAAATGGAGAAGAGTATACACTTCTATAGAGTATACTCTTCTATAGAGTATGCTCTCTATAGAGATGTGGCCTGAAAAAGCTCAGTGTTTTACAACCTCAGGAATTTACTGCGAAGGTGTACATTCAAAATCGGTCATGCTTGCACGATCACGTCTATGGACAGCTTGTACTAGTTCATCCCAATGTAATTAAATGGCCAATTTGCACTGATGTGGAAAGGCGATCGAATGAACTTTTTTCTACCCACAGCCGGCGATTTGCTTGTACTCGGTTGAAAATGCGTAGCGGGATGTTCGGGCTTAAATGATTTACCGGCATATTCACTACCAGAAATCTGTAAATAATACGTCATTGCACGTGTAAGATGAATGCTTTTAGATAACAGCACCGGTCATTTTGAAATCTGCTAATCCTGAATGCGGAAAAGCGCCAGAAATCGTAGGCCGCCGCGCCATAGCAGTAGGAAAAGTTGCAGTGGCGCCATCGCGCGGCATCCATGCGAAAACGGGCTGCCTGCGCGGAGCCGTTCGTGCCACTAGAATATATTATAGTTCAGTATAGAAAAGGTAAGCAAACTTGCGACCATGGAGGAAGGAAAAAAGAGGAGGGAGCATGCCGCAACGCGATTGAAGCCGAAATCTGCTGGACCGGTGGGGGCCCAACACGTGATCGCACGTCAAAGTGCGCGGTTGTTTTTAGTGTTCTCGCTCTGCAGGCAGGGCAACTGAAGAAGTGCGCACCGAATAAAACTGCTGACATAGATAGTGGGGACCCAAACGTCTCAGCAAATCTCGATTCTTGCTCCGTTATCTCGACGCAAGAGGTCACGTGTTGGGCCACCACTGTGGCTTCACGGAGCGTTCGCATGCCAAGGCTGGCTACGTGACGTAATGCTCCCTTCTATATTTTTCGTTCCTCCATGCTTGTGACATTCGCGTCGTGTGACTACAGTCCCGCAGCAGAGTTGCAATAGTTCTAGGCATGGAAGAAGGAATAAGTTTGGAGAGAGCATAACGTCACACAGCCAGCCCTGGAAAGTGAACGCTCTGTTACGTCAGTCCCTTTGCTCAGTGTCGGCCTAACACGTGACCTCTTGCGTCAGATCACGGAGCAAGAATCAAGATTTGCCGACGTGGATCAAGACTACTAATTGGGCTAGTTGGAATGTTGGATTCAGGGTTACGATACTTCAGCGCAAACACAAGGAAAAAAGCGCTCGTGTCGTGTACTCCCTTTCTTTGTCCTTTGTGTTTGCGCTGAAGTATCGTAACCATGGGGGGGGGGGGATGAAATTTTTCCTTCCTCCATGTGAATCGGTGTCGAAAAAAATAAACCGGCAGTATAGAAGAACGGCAGGCAATTGCTCTGGTTCCCAGCGCATACGACTCCAGGCATTCCCGCAATCAACCTCAACGAGGTAGCACACCGCGAAGCTCGAGGTCTTACTCGCCGAGCTGAGCAAAGAGTAACTTCCATCGGTCAGGAGAACGTGGAGGAGGAAATCTGGAGAGAAAAAGATAGATAAACAAGATTTAGCGATATTACCAAATTCTATCAAAATCGGAGGTGAGTATTACCACCGCCTCACACTAAACTGAACAGAGCTGAACAGAGTCCGTTACTTGGAGGCGACTACAAACAGAAACTTATTCGAGTCCCGTGCAACTAAAAACTTTCTACCCCGATGTATACGAGAGCGATATGTGCAAGCTATGCAAGTCTGTTATAGCCACCTTTCAACACATGTTGTGGGGATGTGAAATATACCAAAATAAAATGGCAGTCTCCCTGGAAAATCTACGGGCGCGGTGGTCGGCCGTGCTGCTCAGCTCAGAAATCCAAGACCAACTTTGGGCCGTCCAGCGAGTCAAGGAAGCCGCACGGGAGCAGCAGCTCCCAGTGGCCATCTAGGCGGCCCCAGGCCCGGGCCTCCCAATCGCCGGATTCCAAATAAAGTTATTACATCACACACACTAAAACCTACCGCGCGCTCTGACGTATCATCCGTGCTCTGACGTTTTTCACCACGTGTTGGGACGTTACTCTTGGCTTCAATCACGTTGCGCAATGCTCCCTCATAACTTTTTCCTTCCTCCATGGTTCTAGGTAATAGGAGCAGAACTGTCCCTGTGCTGCGTTTAAATTACTGAGAAATTAGATAATTCATATCAAATAGAGTTAGAAAGAGCGACAAACGAAGATATTTCGCGCGCATCCACATTATGTTGTTGTTTATGAATTCTGACACTTACTCAGCAGCCAACTTGCGTGAAATAGCTTTTGTGACACCAGAACACAAGTGACAATATAGCATTTGGTTCTGTTACTTCCCGTACATGTGAAAAACATCACGGCAGCCGCTTCTGCAGCCACTGCTAAGCCGCTGACACAGGGCACAGGGATTAACTTGCTCCGTTTAGTGCTAACATATTGTCTAACACATAGTGCTAGTATCATCTGACACACGCATCATAAAGCTGCGGCGTTCGCATATTTATAGTCTGATGTTTTTTTAAACGCATCCCCATGTAACAGAAGTTTCTAACGGTGGAATTGTCTCACTTAGCATCTACATGGGCGCACAGACACGTGTCTTGTGCAATACCTGTATAACGTGTTTAACACTGCATGTATCTTGTCTGTTTACTTTTGCCTTCTGCTCTGTAATTGGGATTTCAAGTTGAACGATCTCATATTCAAGCAAAATGATTATCCATGTCATCGGTTCGAGGCGCAAATACAACTGGATGAATACTCGCTGCCTTGTCATGACTAGCAGCATTGACTGAAGAAAAACAACCTTTTTTTGTTTAATGCACCTTTGGAGACGACTCTTTTAATTTAAACACTTGTTATCCTTTCACCTATTACACTTCGGTGAAGATGACTACAAGGGGTTCGAAAGGCCAGAGTTCTTATGCGTCTGTCTCATTCAAGACAGCTTGCCAGCCTAATAGAGACACACCGTTCATTTGTAACGGACATTTCATTGTCACTGCTTCAGCAAACTTAAAGACACCGAAGAAAGCACCTTACCACTACTGGCGGCTTTCAGCAACTTGTGTATTTCGCTTGACGGTGCATTGGCTCCATTGCAGCAAGCATACCCTTGGCCGCTGAGGCAATGAGGCAAGAACCCGAAGCACACGCCGATGCTTGCTCCCCAAGACGTGCGACGGCCAGTGACGGCTTTCATGCGCAAAAATTTGCAATATGACTAAAATTACTTTCAAACGCGCAATAAATGTTAAAAAAAAGGTTATTGTTGGAAGTATAACTGTCTTCCAGTCAGAAAACTCGCAAGGTGAATGAAAGTTTAGTGTATAGGGGGCAGCACGCGTCAAAAGAATGATGATTTCGTAAAGGTTCGGAAAAAAAGAAAGACCTCTTAAAAACTCAAGGGTTTATGGTGACACATTAAATGCTGAAGATCACTGCACTTGATTACAGTTAAACCATTGTAGTACTCTGTCAGACTGATTTCTGACTCGATCTGCTCGCTTGTAAACAAAGCCAATAACATGCATGGTGAATGCTATATGTGTCGTCTGCTCAAGCAGACGGCCACAATAGTGGGTCGCCAGTCGAAGGAAGTGGCTATAAAAAGAGGAAAACCACGATAACTGTCTCACACACTGGTGGATACTTCACCCGTGGTGTTGGGGGAAGGGAATGTGGAAAGAAGAGAAAGAGTAAAGGTTAGTGCCGGCGCGTGGCCAGCACGATGGCCGGGAACATCACGGACGGGAAGGGTTAATGTATTTAATGTTCGTCCAGCACCGTGATTTAAGGTGCGCCCACGGGTCATGTGGACTCTTGAAGACTGGTGTACGTACACTCACGACACATTCGACTGGTCTTTAGAAGACACTGTGAAAGCGCTCTGATCGTCGTGTAGCGCTCTGATCGTCGCTCTGATCGTCGTCGTGATACTGCACAGATAAATTACTCTAATAGCATTATTCCGGCTTTTTTCACACTATATATGAGAGTGCTTATCGTCACGATATGGTTATTTTGTTTCAACAACCTCTTACGAAAATTGTTTAAGCATTCCCAGGACTCGGAAATTAGCAGTCGAATGTGGTGGTGCGGGTGGCCGCGGAAGCCGCCGTTATCGAGTCGCTTTATACGTATAGAGCCATCTGTACTACAAAGAACGCTATCCACTGTCTTGGTGATATTTAGGTAACGCTTGTTGCTTCATTTCGTAACTCCGTAGAGTACCACTCTAGGGATGCATCTTAGGGGTACACCCCCTAAGATGCATCCCTAGAGTGGTACTCTACGGAGTTACGAAATGAAACAACAAGTATACCCCTAAGATGCATCCCTAGAGTGGTACTCTACGGAGTTACGAAATGAAACAACAAGCGTTACCTAAATAGCACCAAGACAGTGTACAGCGTTCTTTGGTTTTTCCCCGTCTTCGTAGTCAGGGGCATGAAAAAAGGTCAGTGGAGTATATGTGGCCTCAATCGCACACACGGTTCTCTCCTGTTAACGCCAACTCTCGCGAAAGCTTTGTGTCATCCGAAGGTTTAGCTGCGATGTTCGGTGCACATGGGGACGCTGTGTCGCATGCCTTGGCTGACGGCATGCTGCCGGTCTCGGGGTGTGTTCGTCGCCGAAGTCCGCTGCGCGTCTTTTTGTGTGACAGCCTGCCTAGTGGAGTCCGCGACTGAAGATATATTGGAATGTTCGTGCCGACCGCCTTCCTGCCTGTATCCCACACCTCGCGGCGGCGACCACCGTTCCGCTCGTTAAAGTAGTGTTTAACAGACCACGCGCCGCTCTTCTTGCCGGTAGGAGACGAATGTTTACAAGAAGCGACGTGTATACGGCTGTCATCGCGCCTCTCGCACTAGAACTTCGCATCGGCGTGTCTCGGTCCCAAGCGCGCTGGCTTCTGAGCAGCCGTGGCCCAGTCACGTGATTGCTGATGGGCCGAGGCGGCGACAGCAGAGCGACGGAGAGAGAACTCTACCTCTGGCAGAGACCATATCAACATTCATTGTTACCATCGCTAATTAACATAACATTAATAAAGACCATATTAACATTAATCGTGTGTCAACTCCTACCTTCGCAACAGTCTCTTGTTGATATGTGCCGCTTAGTCTTGCCGGCTCGCCCCAGCTTCGCTTAGGCCGACTCCCACAGCGCGTGGGATCTGAATGAGTACTAGATCAGGTGGCTTTCTTGGAGGTGGGACTTTCGCTGGTGCAAACGAGCCGATGCAAAGGGCGCGTGCTCGCCGTATGGCACCGTTGGTTTAGCACATCACGCAGCTCGCGGGGCCGTGGACTAAGTAAGGGACTAAGGGCCCCTCCCTCAAAGGACTTCCACTCTCACTTAGAACAATAAAGGTATCTCTCTTTCGCGCACGCAACCGATCAAGTTACGGGGCGCGTTCGTCGCCAAACACCAATTACTACACCGAAGCTGTATATGGCTAGCCGATTCGTCCGTCCGTCCATCCATCGGTCGCCTGTGCGCCGAAAACTCCTCTGGCGCAACCCCATGCGCATGAGCGAAAAAAAAAAAAGAGAAATAGAGGCGCGCTTTTAGCCAACACCACCTATATAGCACAAGGCCTGTTTGCTCCGATCCATGACGTCACGCTACCTGGTCCGAAATTTTCATTGACAAGGCTGACGTGATGAAAGCGGTGAAGTCAAAATCAGCGTTTTCACAATAAGTTCACAATAGTTTCACAAGTTTCACAAGTTCACAATAGTGGATCAGAAAATTTTGTTATGGAAATTCATCGTGGTTTATTTATTTATTTATTTATTTATTTATTTATTTATTTATTTGTAACCTAGGTAGGACATTAGGCAGTATAACAGCAAGAGCTTGGTGGCGCAGCCCACCGCCCCGTTCCAAAGGGGACGCTCATAACCATCCATCCATCCAGCAAACCTGTTTTTACTTTTGAATAAAGCCAGTCGACTCTCCGTTCTCAAGTTGTCAAAACGTGTATTCATTGTCTCCGCTAAACCGAGCTCCCTACAAGTGGTGACCCAGGGCATTCACGTTTCTTTTTTTTTTTTTTTCGAGCACTAGCCGTGGACGACGCTGCTCCAATCCTGTTGACAGGGACGACGCCACGATTACATCTCCTGTCATCGCCGCAGAGCTGCAGCTTCCCAGCTTGTGGTCCAAGAATCCTCGAATTTGGTTTATGTAAGTAGAGACCCGTTTTCAACTTCGGCGCATCACTTCACAGACAGCAAAGTACCTTGTCCCGATGCAGCAGCCGCGATTTACCCATTGTTACGGTTCACTGTGTGCGGCGATGAATGAAACGGATGCCAAGCGCCTGAGACACGATGTACCTAATCGTCATGCTCGTCAACATGAAGAAGCTTGTCCGTCGGGTGTGTGTGGCGGGATTATGCACCAGTGCAAATCCTACTCTCCTCAGTATTTCGTCCTCCTCCTCTACGCGAGGGAGTGGTTTCTCTCTGAATTGCTCTGTGTGAGCTGACCCGACGTGACCTCCATTCTCCAACTCTGCGCCAGGGAGTGGTATTTCTCCGAATTCCTCTTTGTGAGCTGACCAGTGTGCAGACAAGGCGCTCTACCAGGGAGCAAGATAGAATGAGGTTGCCCGGATGGTGTAGGGTATAAGAAGGCCAGCGAGACGCCACGAGGCATCTTCTCTGCCCTTGCGTGCAGGAGCACGCACGCCTAACGTTTCTGTACTTTTTGCCTTGGAGCGCACCGTTCACCCGTAACGATGTATTAAACTTCTGTTATTTGTTCTTACATCATCTCGTCTTCCCTGCCCTCCGACGGTTAACCTCGTTCGAGCTCCAAGCAGTCGCTGCTGAAGATCGCCGAAACCCTGTCCCCGTAACAACTGGCGGCAGCTGTAACAACGCCTCTTCTCGCGCACTTAGCAGCGCAAACGTCGCGCAATCTTTTGTTAGACTGTAGACTTGCTGTATGATTGTCTGTCCCTGGGGCGACAACTCACCGTGGACGATACCTTGCTCTTTCGAAGTTACCGTTATTTCTGTTTGTTGAAGGCATCCCGCTTCTGGAGGCATCTTCCACTTCCTCGTGCTCCTCTTTAAACATATTGACACGTGTACTTATCTTTATCGGGCGACCACGTTTCGCCGCCTAACAAATGTTATCGCACAGCGCGGGACGCGCCTGCATGTATCCGAAGTTTCTGGAAAGTTATCGATGCTTCTATCCGCTGTCTGTTGTCGCCGAACCTTGTGTTATCTGATTTCATCGCCTGACGCGAATGATGTAGAACTTTGTGGAAGGCATGCGGGTCCCAACGATTAGTCTGGAACATTCGACCACTGCTGTATAAAAGCCGACGCGCTAGACCCGCTGATCAGATTTTCGACGATCGCCGACTGTGTTCGCCGCTATCGTTGTGCTGTAAGTGTAGCCTGTCTTTGTGGGCACAGGTTCGCCCAATAAAAGCTAACTTTGTCTTTCACAGTATTGCTACTGTGTTCTTTAACGTCACTACCACGTGACAATATTCTGTTGTTCAAAGGTGTGTCCTTGACATGGCATAATCTCCATACACTTGCTGAGAAATGTGAAATGCATCTGATGGAATTTTTCCAAAGTGGCCTACAAATGTCAGGTTGATTTGTTGTTTCATGCATGTTCATCATTCATTCTTCGGTTCTCACAGCGGCACGGCGTGCAAAGACAAGTGTGTGAATGAATGTATGTTATAAAAAGTCGAATGGTTGCAGAAAGCTGAAATTATAGTTGCACTACCAATGCATGATATTTCTAGATTACATAAGAATCGCACCCTTATTTTACACATACTTCACAAAACAGACCTAGTTCCGCTACTTTTCAGACAGACTTCGTATGTTGAGTCAATTGTACCAGATATCGGTTTTTGAAACATCACATTCATTGATCCGCTAACGTGCCTCCTGCAGTCAAATAGTGAAAACACGTATAGAACATTTAAAAGAAATGTATTTGGGCTCCCTTTTTTCTCAATTTTGCATTTACTTTCCTTTCGCTGCTGAGGCACGTTTGCCTCATGCAGGACAACTCAGGCGTCTGCGTTCTGAGTGGCTTTCACTTCTGACGATCTCATCGCAATGGTGCATGGCTTCGTGCTGAGTTACCTGCGCCCTCGCCTTGTTACTTTGCGTCAGCGAACGCGGCAGCCCATCCGTGGTGGGGTGCCCCTCGTGCCTCTAAAGAAACTGGTCGAGCGCCTGCGGCATTTCACGCAACGAATGAGCGGCACAGAATGGAAGGAGACGACGCGAGAACAATAGCCTTGTTAAGGGTTGCTATGTTCTCGAGTCGCTCGGACCTGGGGTCTCGATCTTGTGGACGGCGGTCGCGCGTAAATCGGCGTCAGCTAGAAAAAAACCTTCAGTGAGAGAAACAGTCAGGACTCGAAGGCGCACAAGTGACGGTGTGCGTCTTGAGGACCCGTTAGTGTCAGGAGGCCACACATCACTGGAGCCATCGGCCACGGGGTGACGGCAATGCGGACCCGAGAGCCGAAGCACTTCATTCTGAGCTCGACGCCCAGTATACTTAACATCGTTGTAGTATACTACCGCTGAGAAGAAAATACAGAAGGAAACGAAAAGAGCAGATCATTGGAGATCGATACACGGTGAGAATACTGTCACAGGGACTTTCAAACGGTTGTCAAATTTATGAAGCACCCCTCTTCTCAGAACTGAGCAAGAGGGAAGAGCAATTCGTTTCGTTTCTTCTGCAGTTCGCCACTTGTCTGTGATGCGCAGGATATGAGAACGGTTGGAGCTAAGCAGCTGGCTATCCTCACAAGTAAACCAATTATTGAAGTGCTTCCTTATATAGCCTGTACTTAGTGTCTGAACGGTATGCTCCCAAGCGCTTGCATTTCAGTGTCTGCTTTAAAAGGCAGCAAGATACATTACTCCCCTAACCACATCCTCTAATCCAGGGGTTTCCAAACAACGGCCCCCGCGCCGGGTCCCACACCCGGATGCCACTCGACCAGCCCGCGGCCGGTGGCAGATCGCTTACAAGATAGGGCCCGCGCGGCCGCGCCGTACGCAGCAGCTGACGAAGTAGAACGCTCCTCCCTCACCCCCCTCCTTCCGGTGCCTTGCGCGCGACAAAGATGGGGCGCTTGCTCCCCGCTTTGCTCTCTTGTGCGCGCGAGATTGAGCCGCTATCTTTGGCTCACCCTCGCACGCTTTCACTCGCACATAAAGCATACGGCGCGTGGCGACGATGTTATCGCCCTTGGACTATGTGCGAAACATCACAGCGACGCCGACGGCAGAAATGCGCCTGGAGTGTTCATATAATTGCGATAGTATATGAACCGGGTCCTTACGTGTTATTATATTAGTTCGGGGCCCTTATGTATTACACGGCACTTCGACGGTCGATCTGCGTGAAAAGTTTTGTCTCGTTTCTTTAACTTTGGGGGGAAAAGTTCCTTGCACAGAAAGTGCACCCCGAGCACTGTCCAGTTACGAGTGGCTCTGGAGATTAGCCTTTTGCCTCACCTAACGGACCACATGAAAGGCTCAACATATGGGCTCAATATGAAGCTGCAAAGAGGGACATATGATTCATGGCCTGTAGATGAGCACAAAAGGCTTCAGGTCAAAGCTGCAGTTTTTTCGAGAAGCAGGGACAACAAGGTGAGAGCATTTCTGCTACGGTTTCAGGATTTGTGCGAAGAGTAATGTTTCATTTTCTTACCTAGTCGCGACAAGAATTCGCAGCGATCTGCGCAGACAATTTCCTGAGCACTTCTCTGGCCTAGATGCCAGGAAAGAGGAACTACAAACGTTACAAAGTCTATTTAGCTGCGATGTGAATGCACTGTTAGGTTACTTTTAATTAGATCTAATAGAACTGCAGTAAATCTTCCTGTAGGACAAGTGCGAATAAGAAAATTTAATTTCTATAAATTATGAGGCTATGAACAGTTCCAAACTTAAAGCAGTAAACCCGCGGGTACATGCCAATTTTTTTGGCAATGCCTATCTTTAGAAGCAGACTTTTCCAGAATCGAAAATTGCGAGTGAATAAGATTGTGGAGCCCACCGACACCGCAACGAGGGCGCTTTGGTCGGCGCTCTCAGCCGGCTGCCAATGCAGAAAATAATAAAGATGCGCAGCGCGTGCTCGAGGCGCAAGCTCGGCACGCGCAGTGTTGTTCCGGAAGCTGGCCACATTGGTCGCCGCTCTGCTCGCCGCCTTAGCCCTTCTGCCGAATGAAATGTAGGAACGACGGCACGGCTCCTGGGCCGCGGTCACGTCATCCTACAGTGGTGACCCGGACGTGATGGGTTCCTACAAGATATTAGAGGTGTGCACTGGCTCCGTGTGACCTGAAAGCCCATGCACGGCCTCACCCGAGTCAAGGTGACGTTGGGCCTCGGGTAACCCAACGTCACCTCGACTCCGGCCCGGGCTAGGTTTGGGTCAGTGTATATATATATATATATATTTTTGTCTGGCGCGCCGGGAACCCAAAACATTGGCGCTATGGCGGAATGGTTCTCAAGCGCGACATCCGGAATTGAAACGCCTGTCCGGCTGAAACCAATATAGCGGTTTGGACGAGTTTATACATCTTGACTTGACAAACACGTTTCTCTCTGCCGCCCCTCTAATGGTTCCCTTTATACGGTTTTCCTTTCTTTTGACCACTCCTCTCCTTGTGGCCTCACTTCGAGGAAAGCAAAACAAACCAACAAACAAATCACAACAACAAAATACACAAATACAAGCAGATAAAAGCCACATTTCCCTTTCGTTGCTGGAATCCGCACCTTACCCAAGCTCATGCACTCTCAAACAATCGGCACGTTCAAAGACATGCCGTGTAATTGCTTGCGTGTGGACGGCTCACTTATCCTATGTGACAAAGACAGCCTCCCCCTAAGCAAGGCCTGCCCCTCCCCCCAGGCTTCGACAGGATCGCTGGCGACGCCGCCTTTGTACCCTTTGTCAAGTTTGCACGACGCCGCGGAGTAATGACAGCGCTTCACGGGGAACTTAACATCCATGTGGTGGCAATTACAGCGCAACGGCAGTGTTGTTGTCGGAGGACAGGGGAATGGTTGGCCGATATCTTATTCTGCGAAGGCAGCAACTATAGCCACTGTAACACCGGAGCCACTAAGAAACCACGGCGGGCGAGGTTAGAAAGAAGAGAGAGACACAAAGTTGACTTCCAGCTTGTATTTTTTATTAGAGAGAGCACAAATACATATACCCTCGCACATGTGATTTGCAACTGAACTGCCGCGTTGCCACAGAAAAAGTATAGGAAGTAAGAAAAGAAGATAGGACAATACGGTTCTGTCCTAACAACGAATGTTAGGAGAATGCGCCATCCACTCCGTATTCAATAAATCCTTGCTTTTTTTTTTTTTTACAAGGTAACCTTTACTGACACAGTCACTTCTGGCTATAACTGCGCGGCGTTAACTATCACCCTCGTGCGATCACACGCATGTAACGACCGCAGTCTGACGAAACAGCGGCAACAAAAAAATATGTTTATGCCCTTCTTAATAAAAATTTGACATAGTTGGAATTCACCGAGTTTTCCCGTCTCTTTCTATCATCCGACCTTTAATGCGCCGATGTTTACACTGGATTACCAACTAGCCCTGTCACACACTTTGCTTGAGAATCTGTAGCCTCTGCACAGCTCTCAATCAGCTAGATGGAAAGCCGTTCACCTTGACCAATATCGTGGGACCATGGCCTCGCATGGCGCAGCTACAAAAGGCCACAAAAGCGCTGCATGCTACGATATTTGAAAGCTACCGGTTTGAGTCGCCGTCTGTGATCCGGACTGAGTGACCGATCGATATCCCTAGGGAACGTTCTCTCCTTCGTTCAATCTTTCCCTTCCCTTTTTCATTTCCCCAGTGTAGGGTAGCCAACCGGGCTCAGTCCTGGATACCTAACTTCCGGTTAACCACCCTACCTTTCGCACCTCATTTATCTCTCGCTCCCTCTGCTGTTATCGCTAAATACTGTGAGGTTCCTACGGTGCTCTAGAAGGCCTTTATGCTCGATATGTTCTGGGTCAAAACTATACTATGTTGTTATTTGGTAAACACTGAGTTCTCACATAAATAACTTGTAACCGTCTTACTCAGATTGTGCTTTCTTTATTGTCGCTTGAACACCTGCGATGAAACGCCTACTTTTTAGTGACTGACGATTTGATTGACTAACCATCGGGTAATTTATTAGTGGCTCAATCGCGGTTATTTTTTCAACCAAGTTGTTCGGTTGAACCGCGCAAAAAAAAAAAAGAAAGAAAGAAAGAAAAGAAGTTCGGCAGCATGTACTCCTGTAACAGCACTCCTGTAACACGTGAAAGGAAAACATGCTACGCACTTGGTGATGCGTTAAGTTATACTATTCAAGGGGTCAGACTTCTTTCAAGACATAACGAGCCGCAGTGTGAAGTACACGTGTGGCGCTTTACGTCGACCTCCTCAACGACATATGCGAGCACCTAATGCACCCCCTAAAAAGGCACAGCATGCTTGTCGCCAGTAAGCGTTGGAGATGGGTAACACAAGCCGAACACAATTACGTTGCATCCGCTCAGCAGGGGAAAGCATCACTGGCGGTCGAAAGCCTTGCTACCGCCGCTTCGACCCTCGTTTCTCGCTTGGCGAGCATGCTCGGCCATAGCCTATTTCCGAGGCCTACCGCGCAATTCGCTAGACCCTGGGCGAGCGTCCTCCATCGCCGTCTCTCTCGCTTCGCAGTCTGCTGTCGCCACAGCCGCCACCGCGTGACGTCAGTGACGCAACACCTGTGTTTCTGTCTGCCACGCGTACCGCTCGCCGGAGAAGGTCACGTGTTTCTTTCTGTACCACTCGACAAAAAAAAAAAAAACATTTGCTTCAAGAGTTACTCGAAATACCTTCAGATGCACACAAACATTTACGGTTGGCAGGTCATGCCAACCGAAAATGCTTGTGCGCACGTGAAGATATTTCAAGTAACTCTTCTTAAGAAGTAAAGCATACAGTAAGGCAATCATTACTCTTCATAAATACCATAACGCAAGAAATAGCAATCAAGGCTGGATATTTAGACTAACAGCACAAGCGTAAAACGTAAAACGCTCGCGCTGTATGTCCGATCAACTAGCCCAAACCTGCACCTTGCGTAAGGCTCCATCACTGCTATCACAGAGGGCAGAAAGGGAAGCTTATAAAGAAGCTTATGCTTCAACCTATACGCGTAATATTTTCTGGCAAATCTCATGACGCAAGCATATTGTGAAGGATGCAGCCACCTACTGGCCTACTCTTCTACACTACTAAAACCTAAACACTCTGCACAAAAGTCAGCACGAATTCCTAGAAACACCGGAGTTGTGTTTACGACACACCAGCAAAATAAACAGCATTTTGTAAAGAATGGGGACGTACGTATCCCAGACCACCTCAACATCCTATATATATCTTCTTGGTGAAGATAGAATGACTGAACAAGCAAGAAAAAAAAAATCAGTGCCCTTCCACTCTGTGAAGAAGGATGACCAGCGAAGCTGTGTTGTGGGCCCTGTAATGGCGAACTGCACCTCCGCCGCGGGTCGTCCCGGTATTGCAATATCTTCGGGATCGGCCCACGTATGGGGAGTGTTTAACGCCTGCTTCTCCTCCGCAGCGGGTCGAGCCGGCATTGCACTATCTCCGGGATCGGCCCACGTATGGGAAATTTTTTGCTTGCCAGGCCAACGATACGAAAATGTCCTTGGACGGTAGAGGCAACAGCTACGCTGTAAAACAGCGTGCTACTTGGATATATAAACCAGTTTTTCTGACACTATGAATGCTGAATATTTCGAATTCATATAGCCAAGGAAACTTAGCGGTAAAAGTGAACTTCTAATTTTCAAATAGTCATTTTGTTCTTCTGGACGTCACAAAAGAAGGTGAACGCAACTAATCAGATAACGAATTATTCGAAAAAACGTCGCAGTTTCGCCCGAAAGGTGAAGCACCGATTGCGATAGAAAATTCGTAGATAGCTATACGAAGTAAGGATAGTAGTTTTATCGGCCGTATAAACTTGCAAACATTCGCTTACTAACTAACAAGCACGGTGTCACACGCGCACAGGTAAACATGAGCACATCTCGCTCGATGACCGCGGAAACTCGCTGTCAAAACGCTGGAGTGAGGAATCGCGGCAGCAGAAGCGAGCGAATTGACTCGTGCATCTCTCGCTTCAACGCGAACGAAACGCCGAAGGCACAGTGCATAAGAAGCTACCGGCGCTACACGCCCTCTGCAAACATCGCAGATCGTTTTGAAGATGAAGCCCGCGCGGGCGCGCACTTTGGCCACGTCGCAGACCGCTTTCAATATACCGCGCCCGCACGGCCGCGGCCGTGCGGCGCCTCGCGCGGCTTCGTGCGCGACAGAAGAGGGCGCGCTTCCTCGCTCGCGCACGCGATATTGAGCCGCGTTCGCCGGCTCACTCTCGCACGCTTTCATTCGCACATACAGAAAACGGCGCGCGGCGACGACTTTATCGCCCTTGGACTTTATGCGGAACCTCACGGCGACGGCAGGAATGCGCCTGGAGTGTCCATATAATTGCTGTCGCAATAAAATGAACTTCGAATAATTGGAAATAATGTTTAGTAAACGCGCAGTACCAGTGCTTAAGTGTAGGAATTTATATTCACTGACATTTGTTTAATTTTTAATTGTTCGGCCTTCGACACCGCCACACTGATCGCCACACCGGCCCTAGGGGCAGAACGTTTGGAGACCCCTGCTCTAATCTATTGACCAACCGTTGAGGTGAGTGTTTGTGTGGAGGGGGACCTACCAGGGTGGAGATAAATACGGTATACGTCGTTGCGACGCATAGGTCAATCCTCCTTTCCTGTCGGAATTTATCGCAGTTATATAGTGATTGAAGAGGCGTTGGTGCGTCAATGAAATGATACCCAGCTTTCTGCGTAGAGACAAAAAGAATGTATTCAGCCGCGTCTTTCTGCACTAGAAACTGGTAAACGCTACACGTGAAACTTTGAGGAACTCTGAAAATACGGCTACGTAAAAATTATGAAAAGAAAATACAGGTGGCCTGTATATTGTGCGTAACGTGCGGCGTAAGACCAGTCACTCCTGTCATTAGCACAGCTACGGCTAGAGAGTTCAACAGCACCGACCACACAACGCAGGCCACTCGCCACAAAGGGCATGTTGAAAAGACGGAGCCCACGAGCCTGAAAGTGAGGAGGGCCATATTATTTTGGCCAATTGCTTCATGGAGTGTACTTCGGGGATCATAATCGCGTCGGATGTATACTGGAGCTCGCTGACTGCGCTCACTTTGTCGAGCGTTCATTCCGAGCCAGTGACCTGAGCCGGAGACGGCGGGCTGTGGATCGAGAGCGAGCATTCGATCACGTTGCGCCCCACAGCCGCAGCAGGCCGGCAAGCGCCTCAGGGGCGGGGGTGTGGGAGACCGGCTACCGAGGCGGTTAGCAGGCGCGACGTCCGCTCGCTCTGGCGGCGTTCTCGGATTGCGGGTCGTCGCCGGAAGATGACGATCAGCGCGAAGGTGGGGATCCCGGCTTCACCCCAGCCGCAATTTCCTCGGCGGCCCGTCTTCTGGAAATTGAAATATCTTCCTTGTGCGTCGGCGCGCGCGCGCGCCACCGGCGGATTTGGGGACTCACCGCTGCGCCGGTTTGGTTTCTCTTTTCCGGCCGCGAGCTCTCTCTCTCTCTCTATCTCTCCCTATCGCGGCTGCGTGCCTGCTTAATCCGGCCGCCGGATGAGTCCGGTCCGCCAGGGGATTGGCGCGCCTGTTTGCGCGGCCGGCGGGATCTGGCGCCGCCCCCTTTTCCGCCGCTGGCATGCGAGAAAGGAACCGGTGCGATTTGAAGCCTGCGCGCGACAACAGTAGAAGTGTATTTTTATCCCCCTCGACCACGGTGGCGATCTTTGTCGGCACACTGAGCGACCAGGTAAGGAAGATCAAAGAGTTGGCGGACGCCGCCCGCGCAAAAAAAAAAAAAAAAAAGAACATTCTAAATAATAAGAATGTCGGAATCAAAGCGGCCCTGAAACGGTAAACAGTGGAGGTTGCGACGTTCTTGCTTCGAGTGTGTTTCGTTATAAAGCTTACTTTTTTTTTTTAAAAATTGCCCCGCTCGCATTTTGTCCTGTCGGAGAATTTCTGCGTTCGAGAAACGACCCTGTCGCTGCTTTTTTTTTACAAACACGGGGCATACACACTTGTGCAACGCTGTCACCTTGTCACGGGGACAAACAAAACCGTCGGGTATTGAACAAAATAATGATAATTATAATAAAATAAAGAAGCTAGACCACTGCCCGCTTCCACAGTGCTGGCCGTCTCACGAACGGCTAATAGTGAAAAGATCCTTCCACTACACTTTATTTAACTTAGTTCGCCCTTGTGTCTATCTTGATAGCATGTTTACGCAGGTATATGATTGTACATAATGACATTATTTTCTTCTTTTTTGGAGGTGGGTGTACGCTACAAATAATAATAATAATAATAATAATAATAATAATAATAATAATAATAATAATAATAATAATAATAATAAAATACTTGCTTCGGTATATCCACGACTTTAGGGGATAACGCAAGGAATTTAAGAGTAGCTATATGAAAGTTTCCGTTGTACTTCCTATTATTTGTCAGGAAAATAAACCCGCCGCGGTGGCTTAGCGGCTATGCTGTTGCGTTGCTAAGCACGAGGTCGCGGGATCAAATCCAAAGCCGCGGCGTCCTTATTTCGATGCGGCGAAATGCAAGAACGCCCGTGGTCCCGTACACTGGGGTATGTTAAGGATCCCTTGGTGGTTAAAATTACTCCGGAGTCGCCCACTACGGCGTGCCTCATAATCAAATCGCGGTTCTGGCACGTAAAACCCCAGTATTCATTAAGAAAAATAACGATAATAACAAGGTTAACAATCATTAAATTCCCAAGCCACAACATCGATCACATTTCCAAAATCCACTCCGCTGTCGGCACTGCATGTTTCGTTAGCTTACTCTACATTCTAACGCAACGTTTTGTTCGTCCAGCCAGCACCTTCGCAACGGCTCAACCGGAATGCAGGCGACCCCAACTAACGTGGACGGTGCTTCGTTAGCGAAACCTGTGCGCTATACAGTCCGCATTGGGCTGCGTACATGCATCGCGTACAGCTGCCGCGAGATCGTTGAGCGCTGGACGGCCGGTGAACGGCAGCGTTCGCTGCAAAGGGCAGTCTCCGAAGACGGAGGGGCACACGCAGTGGAGCGAGTCTGGCGCCGAAGGGAGGACGGCGCGAACCGCGTCCCGATCGTCTGGCCGTAAACCGCGCCAACCCGACGCGTCCTCCCCAAAGGAGGGGAACCGAATTACAGCCCGCCGGAGGCAGCAGCAGCAAGAGTGGGGGATCTAAGGAAACGGAGATGGAGCAGCGCAGGAAATCTGTTCCGAGGCGCTGAATGCGAAAAGTTTCTCAATCCAATTACCCTCCGCGGCGACCAGATGGAAAGCCACAGCATCTGACGCTTTCCCACGTCCCGGCCCCCTATATAAGGGAAAGATGTCGCTCGGGATTGGCGCTTTGTTTGGGACATGTCCTCGATCGCCGCGGCCACGGAGACTGCGCAAGCACCGCCCGCCGCCAGCCGCCACGGTGAGCCGCGCGCGCGCGCTCGCATCGGACGCCGCCTTCTTGCGGCGCGCATCGCGATCGCCGTACACCTGCGGCGCCGGACGGCGGCCGCTTCGGTTATCGAAGACGATGACTCTGTGTAAGCTTCGCGAAACTGCGGATATACACGAAACTAACTGCCAGTTTGTCACGCCTTTAGGATAGCGAAAGGTTAGTGTCGCGGTTCGTGTCGTACAGGTAACGGATTACGCGTGCGTGTCAGCGGCGACGATGGTCCATTCTGCGTCGCGCAGCCTTATCGCGCGACCTTCCATTGACAATATACGGCATGCACGTTGTTCTCTGCCCTTCGTTTTTCTTTAGACGTTTCACGTTCAATCACAAGCGTTCGCGTAACGTTCACTTCCCACGTGCGCATTTATTGCCTCTGCGCCACACATTAGACTACGTAATAAACTATTTAGACATTATTGCAAAGAGTAATGAAGTACTTCTTGTCTGCTGTTTTATCCACTTCCTGTGCGATGTTAATTAACAATTTAATTAACTGCGCGTGGTACGTTTGTAGAATGAGCAGCGTGATGCAATCGAACGGGAATCCGGGCTTTCAATAGTCATCTACTATAAATGGTGGGATATCATGACAATCTTTTTATCTCTCTATTACGTTACGGAACATTTAATAGGCGAAAGTAAAGCTGCACTTTTTCTAATCTTTCTTAAGATCACTGAAAGTTTAACAAAAATTAAGTGGCGACAGACTGCCTGATGTGTCGCAAATAGGTACGTTTCACAAACAATAAGATGGAAAACTGGGCGACTTGATGAAGCTTCAAGGTAGTTACAGCGCGACATATGCGAACGAAAGGACTAGAAGACACAAAACGGCGCCGTTTTGTTTCCCCTTCTAGTTTTTTCGTCAGCATCTGTCGCGCTGTAGCTACCATGAAGCTTCAGAAACATTTTGTTTGCTTTCTCAACTTTGATAGATGTGTTGATTAAACAGAACCTTGTTTCGTAATGACGCAGTGCTCCTTCGCTGTTGCTTTTTATGACAAATTTTTACTCTGTAAGTCCGGGACTGCTTGCAAAAAACTTTTCGTTCGTAAGAAACGCTTGCAATTGTGGAACGACTTCGCGTATATCATGTAGTTCTCCGTCACCATTACCAGCGCTGTTCTTGCGAACCACTCTTGTATACAAGTGGCGTTGTGTATCCGGACGCTGATATTTTTATGTTTATAAAAAACGACTGGGCTTAAGTGTCCTAAAAGGGAAAAATATTCTTGGTGCACACATACATATAAACTGTACAAATTCACCCTATTTATCAAAGAAATGATTTGTCCAACAATGCCTAATGTTGCGCGCACGGCAGCCTAATTAACAGCGACCGCGCTCTAACTTGTGCGAGCGCTGATCCCCAAGGAATGTGAGGAGATTACACAGCTACTCACCAGTAGGATATTATCATTCTCTTTTATCATCTAAAATCATGCATCTTCCACGCCAAAGTATGTTAATCTATAGTACTTGTTTCGCATCGTTCCCGCAATAACTGCAGGCGTTGTACTAAAAAAAAAATATAGTTATGATAAGAGAGACTGTTTTCACAACAGATAAAAAATTAAGTCATGGGGTTTTACGTGCCAAAACCACTTTCTGATTATGAGGCACGCCGTAGTGGGGGACTCCGGAAATTTCGACCCCCTGGGGTTCTTTAACGTGCACCTAAATCTAAGCACACGGGTGTTTTCGCATTTCGCCCCCATCGAAATGCGGCCGCCGTGGCCGGGATTCGATCCCGCGACCTCGTGCTCAGCAGCCTAACACCATAGCCACTGAGCAACCACGGCGGGTCACAACAGATACAAAGAAGCCGTCGTGTCGTGCGACAATAATTATGACACGATACAATCATGCTGCCATATGGCAAACGACGATGACAAGCGCATGCGCTATAAAGCCTCATTTTCCGTTCCACATTGAAGCCAACTAAGAGGCGTCTTTAGCGCTTCCCAGACGATAAAGAAGTGTAGGGATTATGCTTGCTGGTTCATTTTTAGCGCGCAAATTACAGAAAATAGGTTCTCATCAAGCACTAATCCAAATTATCCATACTTCAAAGGTTTCAAACGCAACAAATAAACGAATAGACAATCGCCGAACTATTCTGAAATAAAAAGAACGAAAAAAAAGTTAAGTAGATAGCCAGGAGTGCAGATTTTTGGGCTAGTTGGTTGGTCGCAGTTGTTGAGGTCATAGCGCTGGGTTCACACGGACAAGAAAGATGACAGGACGTGCGCTAACTATCAACTGATTTTATTTCAGAAGAGCATGGTTCTTATACCGACAAGACGAGTAGAAATAATCGCCCGCGCAAACTAACATTTTCCAGATAGGCAATTTCTATTCTGCTCAGAGTAATCGACGGGACGCTGACGCAGTTAGCACTCTCTTTTGCAACCAAGCTCGCTTCGACAATTTCCCTCGTATCCTTATCCGTATCTAAACAAGACGGAACACTTTTTAAACAATGGTTTAGACCTGCAATCGTCACAGTGCACGGAGACGGGCCCATCTCAATAACAGTTCAGTTTTTGCTTAGGTTCCCTTAGGCTGTCATTGAGGCATCAACTTGTCTGCCCTACGTACACTTTGCCGCACGAGGACGGTAAGCGATATACGACAGATTGTGCGCAGTGCACAAACGGCGGCCGGGGATTGTTCGGTGATTCGGTGATTTGGGCCACTTTATTTAAACCATCTGATACCCCATTACCCAAGTCAGACGGGCAGATTTAGTGATACTTCGACCGAGTGCACTTTGCCTCGCCGAGTGTCACTTCAACTGTGTTATGGTGGCGTAGTGCTAAACGGTAAAACGAAGTGTCATTCGGGATTGATGACAATGGCGATTTAGAATTGTAGAGCCATTGGTAGAGCTTGAGATTATTGACAGCATTTTGAGTTTTAGAAGCGGTTTAGAAGAGAAAAGCCTAATGAAATGCAGAAGAGTACACGGCACGCCGTATGACAGGTAGACACCTGACAGGTGACAGGCAGACAGGTAGACGCCTCAATGACAGGTTAAGGGAACATAAACACACACAAAAAAATCACCGCCCAAGCATCTCATACACATGGTTAACCAGCGAAGCTGAAACGTGCGGCCCGGGCGTTTATCACGGTTCATTAAACGACGGCTTGGTAGGCTGCCGGGTCCTCGGTATGCAGTTGATGCTTGCGCTCGGCTGCACGAGCCTGCTCTTGTGCCCGGGCTGCAGCATCAGCACGACGCAGACAAGCGCGTGCCCGGTTCTGCTCGGGGCGTTGCTGATCGAAAGCTGCCTGCTCCTAAGGAGTACGTATGACGTGTGGCCTACCCATTTCGGAGCCGGAGAGCAACTGCTGCGCGCGCGCTCGGCTACGATAGAGAGCAACGACGTCACTACTGGCACAGCTAATCCAACACCACCTAGATAGCACAAAGCCTTTTCACTCCGATCGATGACGTCATGTTACCTGGCCCGACTGCCATAGAATATAATGGGGATGCTCCCGAGTAGGCGACAGTGATTTCGAGCCCGCCATGGTTGCTTAGTGGATATGGTGTCGGGCTACTAAGCACGAGGTCGCAGGATCGAATCCCGCGACTTCGTGCATTTCGGACTGCATTTCAGTGGGAGCGAAATGCGAAAACACCGTGTACTTAGATTTGGCTGCGCGTTAAAGAACCCCAGGTGGTCCCAATATGCAGGGTCTCCCACTACTGCATGCCTGATAATCAGATCGCGGTTTCGGCACGTAAAACCCCATATTTAAAAAAAAAGTGATTTTGACGTCACTGCTTTCATACGCCAGCCTTGTCAATGAAAATTTCTGGCCAGGTAGGATGACGTCATGGATCGTAGCAAACAGGCCTTGTGCTATCTGGGTGGTGCTGGCTAATCGTAGGCGCCTCTCTCTCTTTCGCGCATGGGGTTGCGCCGGAAGAGTTTTCGACGTACAGGCGACCGACAGACGGAAGGACAGACGGACGAATCGGCTAGCCATATACAGCTTCGCTGTGAAACTGAAGTGATATTGAGATGGGCACGTCTCCATGCACTGTGACGATTGCGGGTGCAAGCCACTGTCTAAGGATTGTTCCGTCATGTTTAGAAATACGGATAAGGACACGCGGGAAATTGTCGAAGCAAGCTTCATTGCAAAAGAGGGTGCCAACTGCATCAGCGCCCCATCGAGTACTCTGAGCAGAAAAGAAATTGCCTATCTGGAAAATGTTGGTTTGCGCGTGCGATTATTTCTACTCACTTTGTCGGTATAAGTACCATGCTCTTCTGAAATAAAATCAGTTGATAGCACACGTCCTGTCGTCTTTCTTGTCCGTGCGAATCCAGCTCTATGACCTCAATTACTCCAGACAGCACGCGATGTGGGAGCCGGTGTGACACGTAGCATTTTGTAAGTAGCTGCAGCGATCCAGCATCGTTTGGAGTTCCGCAAAGAGTTACCAGATGTCATTCATGTTATGTCATGTAATGCACACGTGTCACGAATGCATGTCATTCTTGTCATGTCATGAATATCCTGATATATATACAATTAAAGAAACCACCACGATGACATAACGACCATGAACGTATATATATATATATATATATATATATATATATATATGCCAATTCATGTCACTCATGCCATGCATTCATGTTATTCAAATTCCGATATACCGGACTTTTCTCGAAATGCATTCGAAATTCCTTAGAATTAGGGAAGCTAATTAAATGACTGCCTCTGGATTACATTTACTACAGAGGCACACATTTTAAGGTTATTTGATGTAGTAATTAGACAAACAATTATGCAAATTATATTACTTAACTTATATAAGACAAAAGAGCCGTGCGATTGGCTCCAACGGAAGACTTGAAGCACACCATCGAAGGAGCTCGTAACCGTTTCCACAAATGAAAAAGGCTGCCGCTGCTGTTTTTACAGCGCAATTATTTACGGCCGATTTGACACAGAGAAGCGCAACTTAGCCGAAGAGCGCAACAGTCACACCCTTAGTAGACGCTCATCCACTTCCATCCATAAGCGTCAACTGTTTTTCATTTTTGGAAATGGTTATGAGCTTCTCAGATGGCGTGCTTCAAGTCTACCACTGGGACTAATCATATGGTTCTTTCGGTTAGAAGGCAAATAATAAAATTTGCATAATTACTTATTTAACTACTACATCGAATTCATTTCAAATGTGTGCCCCTGAGGTAAATGTACTCCAAAGAAAAGTATTTAATTATCTCATATCTTCCCTAATTTTAAGGAATTTCGAAAGCATTTCGTGAAAAACTCGGTATATCCACTTAAAGAAACGACCATAGCGGATCACGACCCCGAGCATGTTATGCATGTCATGTCATTCATGCCATTCATGTCGTGCATGTCATGCTTTACTTATACAGGGTGTCCCACGTAACTTGAGGCAAACATTAAAAATATGCAAATGCCACGTAGATGGACAATGTTGTTTGTGCAAGCAAAATTGCAGCGCGACTGGCCGCTCGAGCTACTTTGCGTGTATTCACGGGCTTCTTTCACGCTCGGAAATACACTTTTATATAGCCCATATCGAGCAACAGAAAGCTGTATCGGGAGTTTTTCATATTTCTCTACAATTTTTTCATTGGCACTTTTTATCTAATTATAATATTTGAAAAGTTGATTAATTCAGCAAGACTAATTATCTAATTAGGCCGAATGAAAAAATAATCCGAGTATCTCCAAGTGATGGCAACAACGTTACCTTGATCCTGTCCAGCTACGTGGCATTTGCGTATGTTTAATGTCTGGCTCAAGTTACGTGGGACACCCTGTATATGTCCAGTTAAAGAAACGAACATGATGGCCCATACAAATGTTATGTCATGCCATGTCATTCATGTCACGCATGCATGTCATGTGATGGGTATTCTGATATGTATAAGCAGTAGACTCAGTTAGAGAAACGCCCACTGCGGCATCACGACCACGAGCACATGCCTAATGGTCCGAGCTGACAGACAACTTCGGTCACTTAGTGGGCGTAAGGATAAAAACACTCAAAGTGCTAAAGTACGTAATGAATGCAATAAAACTTTTGTTTGGGCCAGCTTGTTCATAGCTTCATAGCGCCCGTCCTGTGTACCTGTGTTTTCTTTGTCCATGTTTTTTGCACTTCTCGTCAAGGTTTTCATCTACGTAAACACTGATTCGCATTAAAAAAAAAGTTTTTTTTTAACATGATGGGGGGCCTCAATTTTTCTGGTGCATTTCGCTCTTGGCAGCTGTGTTCCTAAAATTTCTGAAGGAAAGGTGCTTTCAGGCATTAAGGGCGAGTCTAGATAGCGTAAAAGCATAGAATGCAATGAAACTGCCCGCTTCAGTGACAATCACTGATAATAATAGTAATAATATTTGACATGCGCCTGCGAACAATAAACAGTTGAAAGCTTGCGCATATGTCTGTCCCTTTTATTTATGTTGTCCTTTGTGTGAACAGTACAGCACAGTAAACAGAACGCTGTCATACCAACTATAGCCTCAGTGATAAATATAAGGAAGACCTACATGGCGGTGTTGAAGAGTCCTTGTGAAACAGCTCTTCATTAACGTCAATTATCAAACGAGTAGGCAAGAGGAGATGCAACGCTATTACCATCCATAATTTTTGTTCGCTTTCATGTTTGTCCTTTGTCGCTTACTTCGATGAGATGCTTCAAAAATGGGTCGCCCTTTCAGTGCGGTGCAGATGTTATGATGTTAACTTTCGCTTGCAAAAAACTTCCGGCAGCCACTACTCCAGTTGAGCGCGACGTGATACGAATAATTGTTGTTTGGTCAGAAGAAGGGTTGTCATGAAACGTGTTAACTTTCTGGAGCGAAACGGCGACCGCCGCTGTAACGTGTGTGCGAAATGGTGGTATGTGCAACGGGAATGACACCGTGGCTGTTGAAGATGAAATGTTTTATTGCAAGGTGGTCGGCAAATCGCGTCTGTTCTCACCTGGCAGTACTTGCTTGTTCCGTTCGGCTGGCGTGGCGTTCACGTTCGGCGATCCGTTTTCGTTCCAGTAGAGCAGCGCGGGCATCGAGCGTCCGGACCGCATAACGACAATGAGCGGCATCGGCGCGCTTGCGCTTACGTTCCTCTAACTCGGCTGGCGTGAGGAGCTTCTTGGGACGAGGCATCGTGGCGGGAAACGGCCCTGTAGACCAATGTGGATACTCTACGCAGCTCCCAGGGAGCCCTGCATGAAGCGGGAAGGAGCGAGACTGTCCTTTCTAGAATGAACGAATTCTGGGGTTTTACGCGCCAAAACCACGATTTGATTATGAGGCACGCCGTAGTGGAGGACTCCGGATTAGTTTTGACCAACGAGGGATCTTTAAAGTGCCCCAGTGCACAGGACACGGGCGTTTCTTGCATTTCGAACCCATCGAAATGTGGCCGCCGCGGCCTGGATTTGATCCTGCAAAGTCGTGCTTTTATATGGAGTCATTAGAAAACTTTTTTTTCTCTAGTCAATCTATAGTTCCTTCAGCGCATTTCTCACCTCTGCTATCTCACTTGTCATCACTGCTTTAATTTCTTGAGTATCGCCTCCCAAATACGCTTTCCTATCCTCCCCTCCAAAATTTTGCTTTTAAGTAAACAATGAGGGCGATGGAAATGCGTCACTCAAGAATAATGGACCAATAAAACGGCTTCGTGTCGCCTTAGATGTTATATCTTACAGTGCAGAGCAGCGTAGGTAAGTTAAGCCTTGAGTCTACTCAAAATTTTTCAAGCACTCTTGAGATTCTACAGTCTGGCGATGCCTCACTGAGAATATGTTTTAAGTATTTTTCATGTTGTTACCGCTTAAGAGAGTTGCTACAATGCATTAGCGTACTTAACCGTTGCGATAACTTGCTTTAGAATTTGTATGCCAGCGAAATGCTTTGGCATACGGGAGCCTTTAACCACTCAGCGTGTCATGGGGGTGTCGAAGTGTGAAACAAATGAGCATAAGAGGACGTATACAGCGAGACCGTGCAACTGCAAGCGTCGCTTGCTGCGCCGTGTCCTTGGTCCGTGTCCTGGTCCGTGTCCTTGCTACGCCGTGTCCACTGCCTTCGTGATCGATCCCGATCCCGAAGGCAGTGCATTCTAGCACAGGATCTCAAAGCGCTAGCTATCACGAGGAAAGAATGCAGGAAACTGGCTTGTGACGCACGCACCAGGCATTTCAAAGCGCTGCTTTGGCACGATGAAAGCATGCATATAATCGTGGCCTAATGGTTAGAACGTTGGGCTGCTGCACTGGAAGAGAGAGGATCGATCCGACCATCGTTCACGCGTTTCTTTATAACACTGGAGGCGGACTTCACTCACTGGAGGCATCTAATAGAAATCTCGCGGTGCGTACGCGAGCGCATCACAGTGTGCACAAAATTGTACGAGCAATAGAAAAGTCCCTCAATAAAGCGAACAGCATTCTGGAAGCGTTCGGCTGTTTTATTTACATTGACGATCATCGTCGATGGTTACGGCCCATTTTCTTCTTTTCTTTAACATAGTTTCCAACATTTTCTGTCATGACGTGCACTCGGTGAAAAATGAAGTGAAGAGCTATACAGACGACACTTGCACTGTAACGTGGCTGTGTTTGAGCAAACAATAAGCTGACAAATAATCCAGACTGGAAGCTACATAGATGCTATTGATATTACTTAATTACTCTGTCAGCCCGGCGATGGGGTTGCGTCGTTTGACACAGCGAGCCGTAGTGTGCGGGTCCGGAATCCCAGGATGACAGGTTTTGCAGTTGTTCCAACACCTACACCACTTGTAAGAGTAAGTCTAGTGGTCTTAAACTCATCTCTGACACCGAGCCGCATCCAGTCCACATAGCTCTTTTAGGGCCGCACCGCTAGGCCTGCGGCGCAATTTTCTCGCCTCTTTTCTGCCCCTCTCTTTCTTTCTGCTGTCGCAGTGCTTGCCTGCAATTACACGGAAATTCTCGTCAAACACTCAGCACATGGGAGAGGAAGCCACGATTGACACTGCACGCCGATGGATCAGTGCGGGTGTAACGCAATTCAAGGAAACGACGGTTTGCAAAACTGCCTCCTGTGTAAACACCGGTGAGGGCGCATCTTCTGCACATGTCTTCCTTGGCATTTGCCTCTCCCACTCATTTTATGATATGTTGAGGAAGGAAAGTCGTACCACACCCACACCCACTTTCAAGCAGAAGGATTACCATCGTCGTGTTCAGTCACGCCTAATCTTGTTAGCATGCTATTATCGCTTTGAAAGGTCTGTCTGTACTGGTTATTCCATCGCCGATGTTCGTATTTTTCTTGTACGAGAACTGCTACGCCGACCTCGCTACGATAAGGAACACTGAGAGTTGGGCGAGTCAAGAAGCGAGCAGCAGCATAGTAGAAGGGAAAGTCGGGGTGTGCAATTCAGCGGGGCCCTGCAGGTAGCTGGAGTGGTGAGTTAGTGCTGTGCTTAGTGTCCCAGCTTCAGCCTCAGTCATTTTGTGGAGCTTTGGCGATGCTCCTGTTGTGAGTGCTTGTCTTCGTCATCAAATTTATCTGCTATAACAGTTCTCTGTAAGAGCCAGCTCTCCATGACATGCGCAGCGCTTTCGTTGCTTTTTGAACGCAAGAAAGCAAAACAAAACTCTCTGTTTTAATCCAAAGCCTCTGCCTCATTCTACGCACCTTGCGGTAGGTAGGTAGGTTCCTGTCTCGCCTGGTTTCAATGAAAAGAATGTTAATCTGTGACCCATGGTAGAATAGAACATCTGCCTCCGAAAAGAGCAGTTCGGTGCTCTTACAATTGGGCCACGATCGCATTCTTTTCTTATTGTAGGCATACTTCTCTCGTTCTAAAGTCCGCCAGCTCTTTGACACATTTGGCGCGTGCGTCACGTGCCATTTTCTCGCCTTCTTTTCTGGTGAGAGCGTGCGCTTTGGGGCGCTGTTAGCATGCGCTATATCCGGGATAGGCTTACATTCCTCAGTACCTTCCTCGTAGCAGCTACCGCTACGTAGAAGCCGTACGACGTTGCGCCGACTTCATGATCAGCCCAAGTTAATCATGCGTTCACATTTTTTTCACCATACTACAAATGGCATCGTCGTTTTGACATATACCACATGACGTAAACATAGGTATGTATACGGTCGCATAACACTAACGCTTCGTAAAGGATCACGTAACAATCCGCGTTTCTCTCGCTAACACCTGTTGAGTAAATCTGTAGAACCAAACAAACGACATGCGTATATTCGCGTCAAGCGGCCGCAGAAATAATTACGTTGCCGCCATACGATCGTCTCCAACGCGGTCGTCCGTGCTGCTGTTATCACGCACACAACTACTCAATTTACACAAACACGTTGGTTATAATCAGGTACCTGGAAAATGCCTCGCATAACTCAAAGGCACAACCTTCTTTCTTTCTTTCTTTCTTTCTTTCTTTCTTTCTTTCTTTCTTTCTTTCTCTCTCTCTTTCTTTCTTTCTTTCTTTTTTTCTTTCTATTTCAAAGTCGTGCAGACTAGTGCAGAATTCTCGTCAGTTGCTTGCGTAAAACGTTCCTTTTCTTTTCTGCAAATCTGGCTTCACTGCAAACTTTCAATGTGTGCTGTGAAGCTGTTCTAAAACGGCATGGTCCCAGTTAATAAACGAGAAGAAAGGGGGTTAACCGAGGGGCCCGATTTCTATTAGTCATATCATAAGAAGCCAAGAAACACTGACACCAAGGACAACATAGGGGAAATTACTTGTGCTTTATTAATTGAAATGCGTGCGATGCTCTACCAATTGAGCTACCGTGGCACCGTTTCCCTATCCACTTTCTTGGGTATTTGTGTTTCCTAGAAGAACCCTTGGAGTGTTAGCCAGCGCCACCGCTCACAGGCCTTGGCGGCGGATGTGGAACATCCTTTCTGCCTCAGGCGTCACGAGAACGTGGTATTTTTGGGTGAATATATATATATATATATATATATATATATATATATATGTTTGAAACTCGATATAACGAAGTGATGACCACGCTCAAATTATTTCGTTAAATCGCGAAGTTCGTAAAATCTAGAAAGGGATTTTTCGGTCCTTCGAAATCTAAAAATGTAACGTACACGTCATATCAGATGAGGAGTTCTCGCGGTTTTCCTGACGTTGCTGACAGACAAGCGAAGTGGGGCTGACCCGAAAAATTTTCGACCAATTGTGGAGGGCTAACTGCAGAAATGCTATAGAAACGTTTGGAATAGCTTTACGTTATAGCGCTGATGATGTTTCTTTTTTATGGCGCAAAAGCAATTAACGTTATGATGCGCATAAATTCGGCGATTGTCATTGTCATGGTTATTGGCATGGATATAAACGTACTTTCCTAGGTTTTTTTAATTTACAAGCTTCACAGTTGACCTGACATACACTTGTTAACGGCGCTTCATGTACGAAATAACGTAAACAAGCATTTTGTTGGCAAATAGACTCGACGGAAACCTTTTTCTTTTGGAAGTTGGAAATATTCGATGTTCGATTCCATATTCGAAGGTCCCTTTTTCTCGAATATTCGTATCAAACTCGATTTAAAGATTTCGCTGTTCGAACAGCCCTAATTAGCTGGTGTTCCCTTTAACAGTGGATCGTTCAGTACATGCATCGAACAGTAAGCGATTTCAATTCCCCGATCGCCACATGGGCCTTAAAGGGGCCCTGAACCACTTTTTATGGAAGTGGAGAAAGGCATTTGAAGTTAAAATAGGCAATTTCAGAAATACTTTGCCGCAAGAAGTACTTCAATGCGTTCAGCAGAAGCGGAGTCAAACACGGCCTCCTCTGTGATCCAGTTCCTTCTTCGATGCCTTGCACTGCGAAGGCTACGGCGCAGTGGGGCGTGCCCACAACGCTCCGCCTCCAAAATGTCACCGCGGTGCGCAGTTCAAATTTCATTTTGGATATTAGCGTACACGCCACCACTTCCGATTTTGGTGCCTACGACGCGCTAAACGTAAGCCAATCGGGGTTGCCCTCAGCGAACCGCAGTGCGCTTAGTCAGCGGAGTCGTGGGGGCATCCCGCGGCGGTCGCGGTATCTACGTTACGTAGCAGACCGCAGCTACCAATAGCAGCCGCGTATGGGACTCTGGTTTATTGTACAGAAGAGAATGAGGAGCAGGCCTCTATTGAAGAGAGCGCGTTCGAGAGAAAGGTGACTTCGCGCTCCGCTTGCGAGCTCCACGCACCGTGTACGACAGCCAAACTTGGCTGAGATGTTCACAGCAGTGTAAGCTACCCGCGGACTATGTTACTTCACTAATCCCGAGGCTCAGGTCCCCTTTAAGGTAATGAACCATTACTTCATTTGGAACACTTGATCAATTACTTAGTAAATAACTGGGCCAATTAATTAGTTAATAAATGACTGTCGCACATTTACAATGTCTGTTGCCGCTATAATATGTGTTACCGCAAAAAAAAAAAAGGATACCGCAATGTCAAAACAATAACAAAAGGCTCTTCCTATTTGAAACACGTATTATAAACAATGGCGACGAGGAGCGCCGTCCGCTGTCTCGTATCCCTCGAAAACGGCTGAGGCGGTGTTTAACGCCTGAAACAGTGAACGCCGTAGTGGAAGGCTCCGAATTAATCTTCACCTACACCACGTGGGCGCTTGCACCGTTGTAGACAAGCGTTTTTGCATTCTGCCACCATCGAAGTTCGGCTGAATTTGGGAATCGAACCCGCAGCCTCAGATGATGCTATGGCTCATGAGACACGCGGCAGTCCTCCTCGGGAGAAAATATTCCACTCGCAGGCCAGTATATAGTGGGCGCCCATTCAATCGGGGCTTTTCTCTTGTGTGCGGTTTTAAAAGCTCAAAGCTTCAGAAAAGTGGCGCAGCACTCCCGCAAAACTGCGCGGCGTCGGCGTGGCGCGAACTCCACCACTCCCTGTCTGGCGCACGCAGCAGCAGTCGGGGCGGCCACTGCGACGTCGCGCGGTGCGGGAGGAGGTCGGAACGAGGCGTCGTCGTCCGCAAGCTGCGGTGGCGTCAACCAGCTGGGCGGCAGCTTCGCCAACGGCAAGCCGCTGCCCTTCCACGTGCGCCTGCGGATCTTGGAGCTGGCCCTGTTCGGCTACCGACCCTGCGACATCTCGCGACAGCTGCTCGTCTCCCACGGATGCGTCTCCAAGATACTGGCGCGCTTCACCGAGACCGGCTCCATACTGCCAGGGGCCATCGGTGCGCGCACTCGTCTCTGTATCCGAGTGTTTCGGCGGAGGCTTTGTGTCATTCTAAAAATCGGTGCAGTAGAGGCTATCTTTTTTCGACCAGACAGCATATGTACCGGCAGACATCATAAATTGTGAGATAATCACTAATTTGACATTAATCCAACTGAATTTTATTAAGGTTTATACAATTTACATACTTTAGATCACACGTTGCAATTGCTTGTTTGAAGCCAGCCAGTGCTCGAGGCACACCCATTTAGACGATATCCTAATAGTAGCACCAGTTTCAAGAGATATCCCTTCGCATATGCGGCAAAATGCCACTGTATTTCTCTTATTATTATTTTTTTTTCTGAAAACCTTCCTTACGGATCTCGGATCAAAAGGCGGACGAGGAAAAAATTAAACAGCGCGATCGAGCTTTGACTTTCAGCAGCCTGGAACACCCACGTCAGCGCTCCCCATGTCTGTCTCTTTCCTTGTCCCTGTGCCGTGTGCGTTGTAGAAAACTATAGTAAGGAGATCAATTACCGCTCGAGCACTTAAATCTATCTAGCGAATACACTCTAAGAAAAGTTTACACCCTTTGGAGTGCCCCTTCTGCCACACAACAATAATCGTCATCTGCCTTGATGCGTTTCCTTTCTTGAAAACGCCGCGCCCGCTACTTTCATGTCGGGAAAGCTATCATGCTGATAACACGCATGCCGTTCGTTACTGGAAAGTACCGGGCTCGCAGCGTTAAAGAAAGGAAACGCATCAAGGCAGATGACGATTATCGTTGTGTGGCAGCAGGGGCACTCCAAAGGGTGTAAACTTTTCTTAGAGTGTAACTGCGCACCGGCTGGCAGTTGGCTGTTGAACCAACGAGAAACAAAAAATTAATAAATACGCCCCAAACATTTGAAAAGCGTGGATCGCACTATTAGAGGACCCTAAAAAGAATATTAATATGAAAAAATTGTCCACCTGAGAGTAGCCCGAAACAACATAGGAAGCCCACACGGGTCTCCCAGAAAGAAAGCTTTGCAACTGAACAAAAATATGTCCCGCAGAGCGACCGCCCAGGAAAGATGTTTGTTTAGGGTTCCATCTCCCGTACCAGCTCGAATTTTTCCTCAACTGCGAAGCTTTCTTCCTAGGAGACACGTGTGGGCTTTCTTTGTAACTGCGTGCTACTCTCAGGTGGATGACAATTTTTCCCTTTCATGAAACTTCCTCAACCTTGCGGGTTTCCGCGGAAAGGATTTGCCAAAGTGCCAATTGAGTTCAAATGGATTGGTGGACTACTCTTCTTGAATATCGGATAAGTCAGCAGTCCTACAGTGAGTGGAGGTTTAGTAAACTAGAAACTATACAAAAGTGAAAGTCTGGTGGCGACGCCACCTTATAATTCATGCACCAACTCCGCGTGACGTCATGAATTTTGATAGCGACTGCTCGGGACTAGCTAATTGTCTATCGATAAAGAATAGCTATATTACGTCCCAAAGTAAATTACCACATACTAAACCCAGCCAATTTTTTTTTTACTTTCATTCATCAAATACGATTCAAGAACGCAAAAATACTTTGAAATCCGTGACGTCAAAGCTGATATTGCGTTTGAGCACTAAAATAAATTCCTGTTCTTCAATAACAATAAGCCTTTGTGGCAAAGAAATGTGAACAGAGTTCAGAAATAATATTAGAGCCGTCTAAGCATTAGTATATCCCTTTAAGAATTTAAATGGGTGCCCACAATTTCGCGCTTCAAAACGCGGCGAGCTCAACTACTAAGCTACCAAGCTGTGAAAAAAATCCAGCCTCGCAGGTCATTAACGAAAACGGACGCGCAGACGCGTTTGGGAGAGCCTATATCAGCAGGAAGGCGAGTGTGCAAGGAGGACGACGACGGCTGAAAGCGGTCGAAGAGTCCGGCCAATTACTAACATCAAGAAGCAGGATGGCGCACACTTGCCAGCAGATTTCGCGTTCTCACAGCGGACAGTTAAAAGATTTTCTACTGTTCATTGAGACGAGCGCAGTTTGCATTTATTAAGGAAATGTCTGCATTCTTTGACGAACCATGGTCCCGTCTATATAATCCTCGGGTTCTGTTTGTGCAAGTATAACTAGAACGATTAAAATTTCAGTTACACGTGATCGTTCCCCAAAACAAGCCCGCAAATACAATGAAGATTGAATTTGATGATATATTTTCTCCCAATTCTAAAATCCTGCCCACTGGATATTTAAGCGGCCTGTTACAAGGTAATTTAACGCAAATGGGAGTCAATGCAATAGCGAAGGGTGCATCCGTGCAAGAAGAGAACGCGGGTGTGGGCACTTTTGTCGAGACACTATCCTGGTCTTATTCATTACGACTTCCTGATTTTACACCTATATGGCAGCATTATTGGCGATTATTTTTTGCTCTTCGAAAACTGTCATTAAATTCTTGACAGCTGTTATAGTGACCGATTCCGTGTCAGTGTGTACAGCACTCACCTCATTCCCAGACGATACAGTTTTTCAATGTATAACAATCAATACCCCTCTGAGCTTACGTCTGGCGCGCTTGATATGGGCAACATGTCACCGTGGTTTGTTTTTAAATGAAATAGCCGACGCACTTGCGCGTGCATCCTAGATGGACCAGTCATGTCGGTTCGGCCGACTTCTGCTTGTATCACCGCGGCTAAATTTAGAAAATTTTCTCTGGTACAAGAATCTGCAAAACAGACATTTCAGCTAACAGACTTCAACTATTTGCTTTTCCCACAGCACAAACAATGGTGCCCCACACGCAAATTGGAAATATCCCTCACAAAATTACGCTGCCGCAGTTCGCTATTAAATTATTATCTACGTAGGTCTGGTCTGGTGTCGTCCCTTTTATGCCGTATCTGCAAATAACCTGGAACCACTGAAATTTTTTTTAATACCATGCCGTCGATTTACAAGCCAGAGAAAGAAACCGTTCCGAAAATGCGGCATTGCTGTAAACACTCAAAATATGTCTCCTCTGGGGCATCTACATTGGGTTTCATGCACAGGAACGTATGCATGCATCGTCTGCGAATTCCTTTGTGACACAAAGCGAATACCTAGTTAACTTACTTATTTAATCCTTTATATATTTTCACAAAGCTGCGAGTTGAAATTGAATTTGTTACCTTCCAATTTGCGATCCTTTCGCAAAGCACAATTTCTTCCTCTGAAGGAAAAATAAATGCCTCTAAAATTAGTTGGTCTACAAAATTTTTGCACATTTTCCTCTTTACCCTGGTATATACTTTCTCTCAAGCTTCATCTCTCCTCCACCGTTCGACCGACGGCTTCTTGACCACTCATGCGCGATGTTTACGCGTCACACTATGGAGCAAGCAAACAAGCACTATGCCACTACGCAACCGCCTCGCTCGTATCGGCCCGATCTGGGCAGCGGATCCTGCGTGGGTCCCAACGCATAAGCAGGTTGCCCCTCGCAGGTGCACATCGCTGTGCTGGATCGCGCGCCACGCGGTGCCAAAATGTTACATACTTTAAGTGCTTTAAGGCCGTACCTGCGATGGCACTACACCCCTGCGATTCTGGTTGTAATGGTTAAGTATATATTTTTTCTAAGTTGCCCAAATTCATCCCCCCCCCCCCCCATTTAAACTTCCCCGGTCCCACGTGCTATCTCTGTGAAAATACGGGCTTTAAGCTAAGCATTGGCCCAACCCTTGCCTTCACGAACCTTTTCTTTGATTTGGTTTTGCGAAGTTAGGGGCGTAAATTTACTTACGAGGTGAACGAGGTGAAATGTGAGGAATATCCCAAATAAAATGTTTATTCTTTTCTTTATGGTTGCAGAAAACAGCGGATGCAAGGGAAAAAGCCGCGCGTAGCAGCTTGAAAGCCTTACGCTCCCTACGACCACAGTTGGCGAGGAACAGTTTAGGCATTACAAGTTTACACTGCATTGGAAGCATTTGAAACGCATGCTGAGTAACTGGACAGGAGTACAATACATACATACATACATACATACATACATACATACATACATACATACATACATACATACATACATACACACACACACATACATACATACATACATACATACATACATACATACATACATACATACATACATACATACATACATACATACATACATTTTACATCAATGCACTCGACGAATATTTCACAATCACAATATAGAAACAAGGCAGTGGTTAACATAGCGGTACACACACACACACACACACACGCACACACACACACACGCACGCACGCACGCACACACACACAAATTATGAAGCTACAAATAATGCTGAAGCCCTAAACACAATTGATGATAGTGACAATCCGTTGCTAGAAATAAGGCTGGTATATGAACAACCTGGATGGTGTCAGAAACCGCACAGGTTTATGTATTTGTAACTTGTATTCGCTTGTACTTCCTTTAATTTGACTCCGATTATTTCTATCCCGACCTAAGGTCCCGGCCAGCGCCCATACATTTCTATGGGCAAAGGCTTTCGTAACTGCGATTCTTAAACTGGCTCTCGCCGGATAACTTGAATTTAAATACGCGCCTGACCCCAATTGTGACCCGAATGGCTGCAGCGTCTGCCTTGGTGGCACTGTAGGCGACCACGGATGCGTCGAAGACACATTATCTCCCGCTGAAAACGCTGATTTTCGGCCTGCCCTCGGCAGAGTTTCAAACGAAAACGTTAACTGAAATCAATCATTCCTTATTTACCCGCGCCCGGTTTTTGCCGAGACAAAACCGCATTCGCGGCGGTGGCAACAATCTTCGCGTTGGTTGGCGACGACGATGCGCCGCTTTCATTAAGAATGCTAATTCAGAAGAGAAGTTTGCTGCTTTTGTTGCTGAACTAGCGGCAAGTGCTTTCGACGTCTCGGAGTCTTACGTCACATTATCCTGAGTGATCTCGTTAGTCTAGGTGTGGGCCACTATCCTATTCGCGATGGTTGCACGGTAGTTGATATTGGGAACATCAAACGCGATATTCTGAATATAAAACGCGATGGTCCGCACGGAGGGCCTGTGGCCCATGGCGATAAAGAGTTCTGGGAGAGTCTAGCGACAGTGGACGTTAAGTGCAAATAAATGTCCATTCTGTGAAGGTATACTGTGCAGTTTTCATCCCTTTCTGATTTCCAGAATCGGGGGCATACGCCATACGCCTTTTGTGTGTATACACACACACACACACACACACACACACACACACACACACACACACACACACACACACACACACACACACACACACACACACACACACACACACACACACACACACACACACACACACACACACACACACACACATCGGTGACGATTTAGGCCACATAGTTTTCTATATTGAACCAATAAAAAACAGTACGTGTAACATTCGGGGGCGCGTTAGAATCATGTAAATATTTACAAATAAAGGTACGGCGTGTTTGGACATTTTTATGCCTTTTAATTCGACTCGCCAGATGATTCGATCTATTCCGTGGATTCCGTCAAGTTCGAATTAACGGAATTTGTTACTTCGAAGTTGCAGAACTCCATTGCAGGTGGCTGCTTCTGCAATATATTACTCATTGCTCAACAACTCTAGGAGGCCAAGATAAACGGCTTTCTGTTATGTCTTGCATCTATGCAGTAGTAGAATTGAGGACTACAATTGCATCTTTATGATTAGGGGTCACACATGACTATCTCGGCATCTGCAAAATAATGCTCGTGCTGAAAAGCTATATAGCTACTTTCATAAGTCGTCAGGCCACTGCAAAGATAAGAGCTGCGGCTGGGTTGTGGGGTGCTTGCCCTGTGGTTATCCTGCGGCATTCCTAGTGTCTCCAAATATGTGGAGCACAAGGACAAGTTCCAGTACTCTCCAGATACTTAGAATTTTGGGTATACCATGTAATTCCCACTGCAATGGCCAGCACCAGTTATGGTCACATATGCAGCAGCCTGAGAGCTCTTGGGTAGCAGTTAACGAACATACATCATGGTGTCCAATGTATGTCTTGCAAGGCACAGTGGTATATATATATATATATATATTTTAATGATTCATGCTGCCAACAGCACTTGCATTTACTTTCGTACTTACATTATAGTTCTGTTATTCCAAGTGAGTGAGCTGAATATTAGATAATTGACAAACACTACTAAGCAGTTCCTGTGTCACCTTGAGTAGCTGCAAGTTGTCAGAATTAGCGGTGGAAACAGAGCTTCACATTTCATAGACGACAGTTAAGATAGATAAAATCGTTGCATTTTCCTTGGGCATTTTGTAAGTAAAATAAGTCTCCATCAGCCCTCAACCAAGTGAGGGGAGAGGGCATCGCCGCGACGCTACGTCACCCTCGCTCTCGGAAGCCTGTGTTGTCGGCGCGTTCCTTGTCCGCGAAAGCTCTCGCCTGCGTTCTAACTGCGCCTTGGTAAGGCCAAATCAAAACGCGCCAAGCGTTTCAACGCGCTCGCTGGCCCGCGAGGACTGCTCAGTAGCGTTCATTTGGACCTTAATGCTTTCGCATTCACACATCATAAGAAGTGCTTAGGGGCCCTCGGATTTTTATTTTAACGCGATAGCGTCAAGGAGCCCGTGTCGCAGAAATTCCGGCGACGGCGTCCCGCGTCGACGTGGGACGTCGTTTCGGCAAACAAGAATTTCGAACCAAATTCCGAACCACGCGTACCCAACCACTCCTCTGCCACCAAAGTTGCTCACACCTTGTATTTCATTCTTTACAAGGTTATTCCTCAGAATTTTGAGAACGGCAGCCCACAAACAAATGTAATGAAAGAAAAAAAAAAAAAACGCCGACAGCGCATGTCCCTTATGTTATCTCTTCTCAGGCTGAAATATTAAAAGTACGAAACAATAACACGAGATCGACCCACGCAAGAGGCCGCGTTTCTACCAGAAAGCTTGCCTTCGTGCATAGCGTTCGCAGCCAGCGTTTCCCGCAAACGTTACGGTTACATAAGCTGCAGTTGCCGGGAAGCATGAAAAGCAGCAAGGTGTCTTTGAACGCTATCGCGTTCCACTCTTAATAAAGGCGTAGCCTAAGCGTTCTCCAAATTTTTGGATAACACAAATCACTTCTTTGTACACTCTTAGGTATATTGAGCACATATTTCTTGTTGTCGGCAGTGTGCAAATGTGTGCGTTATCGTGGAAGTTCATATTTCGCCAAGTTTGCTATAAACCTCTCGATTAGAGCACTCCATCGGCCGTTTTTTTTTTTTTAATCAAGGCACTGTTCCAGCCACTGTATAATCATTTAAGACATGACACATTCTCGTGTCTCACTTTCAAGATCACTAAGTTGAATGAAAAACATTAACAGTAACGAATGACAGCGGCAGACACTAAAACTTGCCGCTTTGTTGCAGGTGGAAGCAAGCCCCGTGTTTCAACACCTTTGGTGATTCGCAAAATTCGCGAGTACAAGCAAGAGAATGGTGCTCTATTTGCTTGGGAGATTCGTGAGCGACTACTCTTTGATGGAGTTTGCCCTCGAGACTCTTTGCCCAGCATATCTTCTATCAATCGTATCCTGCGCCGAACGCTGGGGCGGTCAAAACCACAACGCCTCATGGCACCGAACCACATGGACATTGAACAGCACCCCCCTGCTTCCATGGGATTAGACGCACAGAAAAGAACCTTCTTTATTAAGGATATTTTAGGTCGGCACATGTAACTATGCCACAACTCTTTTCAACACGTATGTTTCTGGAAGGTAGAGCTGGCGTTTGTTAGGCACAACTAATTTTGCTCTGTTGTTTAGTTGTACTGTTTTGTGGTGTGAAATAAAGTTATACAAGAATGTTGGCTCAGAGTTTCCTGAAGTGCTTTCACGTATATGAACAGGCTTGCATCTTGACTGCCTAGCCTTGCCTGAACTTTTTGTTTTTCTGAATCAGAATCCACTTTATTTCCAACACACTAGTTGGGGGTCCCCAGGCAAAAAGCTGTAGACAGCTTGAATCTCAAACCAATATTACAAACATTTGCACACTTCAACCTGCAAAGCAATAATTTCAAATAATCCATTTTTTTTGTGTTGCACAGAATCCAGAAAGTGAATATTCGGTAGCTAGTGCACTAGTAGAGATGTGTTAGTTATGTAGAAACTTCTGGCACTCAGAGGTGGATCGTCCACATCTGTCAGAGTTAACAAGTATATACGTACATGATCTGCGCAGCAAATCTATAGGCGACTCATATTCTGCGAAAGTGATCTACAGGCTTTAAAAGCTGGATCCACGAATCAGTAAGAACCTGCTGGCTATGATGTTCAGGCCAAGGCATGCTAATGCGTTCTTGGTCCCGAAAACTGTTTTTTAATGTTTGCACATTATTACAGTTTTTTTTTTTCACCAAATACATTTTTTTAAGATCGCTTATATCAGATAGTTCAATTCCATCTCTCTCGAGGCAGATTACTTGAAAAGGCGGACATTATTTGTGCAAGAAATCCCGGTGTTCCGTTAGCTAATTTGCAAAATTTTACTTGCAGTCGAACCTCGTTATAACGAAGTCGCATATGACACGAAAATACCTTCGTTATACTCTATGTTCGTTATAAGCATACACGCAGATATTGTCGAAAAACAAATAGCGGTCAAGTGAGATCAACGCAAGCTGGGTTCCTCCAACGGGACAGAAAAAGGTCTCCTGCGGATTTTGATGACACGTCAACATCTTGCCGTGCCGATAGTAGGCACGGGGGACAACAATAAATTACCACTGCTTCGCCACGAATACGCAACTGTGCGATCATTGTTACCACCCGGGACTTGGCTTGCCGGCTACGGTCCAACCAATTTAAGCCACTGGCCAGGACGCACGCCGCCTATCGCCGACAGAGATTTCGGACATGGAGGGGGCCCCGCACCTGGATCCGTACTCCGCAACTACAGGCCGTCAATCTATAGCGTCTTACGTCACGCTCGATTGCCGATGATGTCTACGAGTGCGAACATATTCGCGGTGAGCTTCCCGAGACGTCGTGTCACCAGCCTCTCCACCGACTGCACTGCTTAGCCTAACCAGTAAATCATCGTTGGCGACCAAAGTTTCAGTTTCGTGCCAGTCGACATGGAGGCAACTTATTTGGTCATGGCCGCCATGTTCGCACATTACACGCGGGCAATGCTGAACACCATGCGGATCAGGGCCGGATTAAGAAAAATGGGGGCCCTGGGCTAATGCGCATGCAGGCCCCCTTTCCCTATACTGACCCCTCCCCCCCACCCCTGTCGCCTGCTACGCTACTGGAAATATGCCATGTTTCATTTTAATTCCACCAAATTAAAATGAACGAAGTGCGATCAACGGGATTATTATTAACAACGAAGATTTGCATATCTTGAATTGCACTGCTCAGCGTTTCATTGGCGTTTCATTGGTTTTAGGTGTTTCCCCCTTGCCCCTCCTCTCCAGACAGCACTGGGCAGACGGACTGACCCCCTTTCTAAGTGTGTATATATATACGTCCGCTGCTAAGGTCTGTGAGTGATGGCGCTGGCTAACACTCCCAGGGTTCTACTACGACACATAAATACCCAAGAAAGTGAATGGGATAACTGCGCCGCGGTAGCTCAATTGGTAGAGCATCGGACGCGAAATGCGACGGTTGTGGGTTCGGTTCCCACCTGCGGCAAGTTGTTTTTTTTCATCCACTTTAATTACCTTTAACTTATCGTTTCTTTATTTCATTTATTAAGCACAAGTAATTTCCCCTACACTCTTAGGCAAAGTTACACCCTTTGGCTTGCCCCTTCTGCCACACAACAATAATCGTTATCTGCCTTGATGCGTTTCCTTTCTTTAACGCTGCGAGCCAGGGACTTTCCAGTAACGAACGGCACGCGCGTTATCAGAAGCGGCACTCCAAAGGGTGTAAACTGTTCTATGCTGATAACGCGCGTGCCGTTCGTTACTGGAAAGTACCGGGCTCGCAGCGTTAAAGAAAGGAAACGCATGAAGGCAGATAACGATTATCGTTGTGTGGCAGAAGGGGCAAGCCAAAGGGTGTAACTTTGCCTAAGAGTGTATGTTGTCTTTGGTGTCAGTGTTTGTTGGCTTCTATGATATGACTATATATATATATATTTCTAAGTATATATATGTACTTAGAAAGGAGGTCAACCGAGGGCCCCGATTTTTTATTAACCATAAGCCAACAAAGACACCAAGGACAACACAGGGGAAGTTACTTGTACTTACTAATTGAAATAACGGCAATGTAATGAGAACAAGGTGAAAGCAGGAGCCAACTTTCGACAAGTGGACTTGTCTTCTTCAAGGCGACATACGCTGGGGTTCTTCTAAAGGGGAGAGGGCGTCGGGTGGGTGCGGCAACGAGCGAAGGTGCGTTAGCGGCGAGGGTGTCGAACTGAGAATAAAGGAGAGCTGTGCACAAGGCCAGAGACACGGCCGTCTGTCAATTACGTGTCGACAGCCGTGTGTCAGCCGGCGTGTCTGGTGGTCGTGGGCTACAGTGTCTCTGAAAAAAATAATAGAAGGAGCGGCAGAAACCGGTGCTCGTAAAAAAAAAAAAAATAATAATGAAATGGAATAAATAAATAAATGAAAGAAAAAAAAAGCGGCTAAGCAACCAAACCAAGTGTTGTTGCCTATAGCTTGAAATTTAGCATAGCAAATAGATTCTAAAGCTCCCTTTCAAACGATTATGCCTATTAGTTGCAATGTCTTGAACTTATGGATAAGGTATGATTCTTTGTATTTTCTAGCTTATTCAAACCGGAAATTTGACTATAAGATTTAGAGCTTAAATTCATCAAAGTGATGACGTGGTTGGTTGAAATGCACGGCGACAGCTTTGTCAAGTTTTTTAACTGTGTCAGCGTGATGTCCTTTTAATCTCACGTTCATTGATTGTCCCGTTTCAGCGATACATTAGAAGGAATATTCAAGCATACAAATCCCATCATCAAAAAGCAGGCCCCATCATCAAAAAGCAGGCCGCTTTTATCTTCTCCCTAAAATACATAAATAAGTTCCCGTTGAAGAAATATTTACAGCAGGAATGCCAGGTCGGCCTATTGTGTCTAACAACAACACACCTACCGAGTCATTATCTAAATTCTTAAATCACCACCTGTCAAACATCCCCACCACCCTCCCATCTTTTGTTCAAGACATGCTGCACTTCTTTCGAATTCTCAATGGCATCAACGCCAACCAAATCCTTTCCGACTGCGCTATTCTAGTCTCTTTGGATGTTTCTGCTCTTTACACTAACATACCCATGGGTGAAGGAATTGAAGCTGTTTTGAAATCCCTCACAATCCATCCCCCAAGCGCACACTCCTGAAGTTTACCTGTCGCTCCTTAGGTTAGTTCTCACGCTCAACTATTTCGAATTCGATTCTATTCACTACCTGAAAACTTTCGGCACTAGCATGGGAACACCATTCGCTCCCACGTAGGCGAACAATTTCATGGGACATCTTGAAGCAGACCTGTTGAAATCCTACCCTTTAACACCTCACACCTATCTTCGTTACATTGAAGACATATTATAATATGGAATATAGCGTGTTAACTGATTTAATTAGCCATTTCAATTGATTTCACCCGAGTATTAAATTTACTGCTCACCACTTTCCTAGTCAGATCAACTTCCTCGACACGACGGTCTACATAGAAAATGGAAAACTGAGAACAAGACTTTGCCTAAGGATAGCCAGCAATATTTAGACTACAACAGTCATCACACACGACACTGCAAGCAAGGAATTTTTGTCGGACAAGCGAAATGAATAAGAATAATCTGCAGTGAAGACCATGATTATATCCACCATCTAAATAACCTTAAAACAACGCTAGCAGAAAGAAACTATTTACAAGTTGCTCTCGATAGAGCTTATGATACCGCGTCAAGATGGGAGAGACAGTCGGAATTGGCGAAGAGACAGCCCACATTAGAATCTGACACCGCCGGCCTTTATAACAAAATATTCTAATGCACTCCCAAACATAAACAACATCCTAAGAAAATACCACCCAGTATTATCAAGTAACGAGCGTCTGCGAAAAGCGTTCCCGGATGTACCCAGGGTTACCTATTGTCGAAACAAGAACTTTAAAGACATGTTAGTGCACGCAAAAGTCAGCCAGCAGCATTCCCCCGTAATAAAAGCATGTTGTCGCCCTAGGTGCAAAAAGTGCAGGCACCTTCAAATTGGCATTAAAATTAAAAGCACCACAAATTGTTACACACACGAAGTCAAATCTAGCTTTACTTGTAAAAGTTTGGATGTGATTTATATGCTTGAATGTTCCTTCTGTAAGAAACAACTTATATAGGTGAAACGGGACAATCAATGAATGTCAGATTAAATGGACATCGTGCGGACACAGCTAAAAAAACTTGACAAAGCCGTAGCCGAGCATTTCAACCAACCAGGTCATAACTTTGATGAACTTAAGCTCTACATCTTACAGTCAAATTTACGTTCTGAACGAGAAAGAAAATACAGAGAATCATACGTTATCCATAAGTTCAAGACATTGCAACCAATAGGCATAAACGTTTCAAAGGGAGCTTCAGAATCTATTCGCTATGCTAAATTTCAAGCAATAGGCAATAACACTTAGCTTGGTTGCTTAGTGGTTTCTCTTTCCTTCTTTCCATTTTTTTCTCTTTCCTTCTTTCCTCCTGCTTTCACCTTGTTCTCGTTTTGCTCATCGTCTTGAATTTCAATCTTCGACTTCCACCTGTTTTCCCTTTAACTGAAATAAAGAAATTATAAATTAATGGAATTGAAAGTGGATGAAAAAACAACTTGACGCAGGTGGGGAAGGATCTCCCGTCTTCGCATCACACGTGCGATCCTCTACCAATTGAGCTGCTGTCTGGCACCGTCTTCCCATGCACTTTCTGGGATATTTATGTGTTACTACTAGAACTAACCCTGGGAGTGTTAGCCAGCACCACCACTCACAAACCTTGGTGGCGGATGTGGAACATCCTTCCTGCCACAGGTATCATGACTATGTGATGTTTTTGGGTGAAGGAAACTAGTCAATAAACCCACACATGCTACCTGAAGGCATCATTATTGCCGGATTCGAGACCCTCGTTATGTAATGAACAACGAAAGGGGGTTAACTGAGGGGCCTGATTTTTATTAATCATATCATAAGAAGCCAACAAACAAAGACACCAAGGACAACACAGGGGAAATTACTTGTACTTACCAAATGAAATAAAGAAAATATAAATTAATGAAATTGAAAGTCGATGAAAAAACAACTTGCCGCAGGTGGGGAACGATCCCATGTCTTAGGATTATGCGTGCGATGCTCTACCAATTGAGCTACCGTGGCACCGTCTTCCCATCCACTTCTTTCTGGGGTACTTAATTATGTGGTACTACTAGAACTAACCCTGGGAGTGTTAGCCAGCGCTGGCACTCACAAATCTTGGCGGCGGATGTGGAGCATCCTTTCCTACGCAGGTGTCACGAGTACGTGATCTTTTTGGGTGAAGGCAACTGGTCCATAAACCCATAGCTGGTCATAAGAAGCCAACAATTGTTTGTTGGCTTCCTATGATATATATATATATATATATATATATATATATATATATATATGTATGCACTCCTCATTCTTGTAGACCTTCCACCAAGTGCAAGTGGCTTATTGAACTGACCTTTTCAAAGTATATCGCGTCGGAATATTCATAAGTACCACATACACATGAGCTGCACACATGATACCGTGAGACTGTAATTCGAACATGTGAGAAAATAAATTCTGTTATGAGGAAACTCAAAGAGAAAGTCTCAATTTGAGGATGAATATTCCCGTGCACACCGAAAAAGGTCCATGCGGGATAACCGTGGGACATTCGCAGTAGGATATACGAAACAGGTCCATGTGAGGCATCCTTGGGACATCCGTGGTAGAATATCTGAAATTGGATGTCTGGTGGACGTCTCATTTGTCTCCAAATGGTGCATGGACATTGGGATACGATTCAAATGTCCTACAGACGAAGTATTTCACTGGGTAGGGACCTTAGCTAGGGGTAGATGGTGGTGCCGCAGGAATTGTGTAGGTGCAAAAAATCAGGCATCTGAAAAATTCGTCGGTGACTTCATTTGACATCTTTGCGGAACCAGAATATCTATTTTGAGACATGTGCAAATAAAAATTTGCTTCGCTTAATGGATACCATGTCGGATCCCGCATTTCCGATGTCATTGTAGCAGGTGAATGCTCCATTGAAATAAAGCAAATGACCAGCAAAACTTTATACTTACTTCGTTATATTAAATAATTTGTTACACCCCTGCTCCTTATATCGAGGTTTGACTTTATTCATTTTAGGGAAAGTGCTGGAATTGTTGAAGTGAAGCCTAAGAGTAATTTGGTTGTTCATTTAACAGAAATGTTATAGCTGTGCTATTCTTGAGATATTTCCATAATTGTAGTACGACATATACTGGTGTTCCAGTTTCCCAAAAGGCCCCTTTGTGCTCTGTGGGAGAAATCAGGGTGCCAGTGTATTTTCTAGCACCATTCTGATTATTTATCACTCAGAACTTGTGCTAGTATGAGGATTCCTCCTGAATGACTGTAACCTCATTACCAATGAGCTATAATTCCTCAACTGAAACATGCTATCCTGAAGTCAGCAATGAAAATGTTAATTTGTGAAATTAAGCTAAGTGAACATCGCAATTCGTAATGCAAGTAATGTTCACCTCTTCTAGTAATATCTAGTAATAAGAGGTGGAATAATGCCATCTGCCACAAGCAATTGTTTAAAAATCTGTTCAATATACATAAAAGAAAGAAAAGGTCACTATATGCACATCCTTAAACCTTGTTTGCACTTTGTAGCAGGAGTACACCAAGAAATTGAGTTACCTAGTGGAGTTACACTTGCCTGAAGTATAGTCAACATTGTATAAACAGAATAGCCTTTTCTTCATGGTGGTTGAGTATGTACTCTGCCATTACAAATAGTACTAGAGATGCTTGTACCACTGTTGCATACAATTAAGAAAACACTGACTATTTATTATTTCTGTCAAATGTCACTTTTGGAATCTAAAATAAATTTCTTAAGGTAATGTTCTGGTGCCCTTTCCTATTTTGAAGAAAGAGAAAATATTTTTTTATAGCGAGCAAGTAGCTTTGTATTGAAGGGTTGTTTCTTAGTTTTTTTGTAAAGATTTTCTTTTTGTGCATGGCTTCCTAGTGGGTGTCAGTAACCCAAAGGTTCTGAGGAGTAGCCACTGCTTTTCTGCATTTTCATTTACACGAATGATGCTGAAAACTCTCTAAGTAGACATAAAAACTATAACACAGTGCAAGCTGCTACATGCATGCTGGAACTTTCGTAGGTAACTGCTACAGACTTTCGCATAGCGCAAAAAGGGGTGAAAGATGAACAAAGTATACACAAGACGGGTGCTTGTTTCGTGTACCTTGTTCATCTTTTGTCTCTTTTTGTGTTATCCAACGTTATGGATCAGTACCAACTATCCCTATCACAGCACTTGCTAAGCTCCACAAGCCCTCAATCCCCTTCCCTCTGTTGGCCAGTGTTCCAGTGTCAGTTTCAAGCTAGGCAGCAACGGTGTGGCTAGCAGAACCTTTCCTTTGCCTTCCTTTCCCTCCTCCAACAAATAATATAGCATGTAAATACATAGTGGGTATAAAAATTGTGAAAATGTTTTTTGTGGGTCCTTTAGAAGGCCCCTGAATCACTCTGAGCTTGGAAATTTGTTATATAAAGTGGTAACTGTGTACGAGTCTACAATGAACATAGAGCCGCAAGAATTTTTTACAGTGATGCCATAATAGCTGAGTTCCAGGCATTTCATGAACGACTATGTGGTTGCTTAGATTTATCACTCGCCTTTGCTACCCTCCCCACAGGCGCTCTGTCCTCCTTGCCATATACTCTCACCAACTCCATGCAGTGCAGAAAAATCTATGGGTTGCATCAGTACACCAGAAGAAAGGCTACCCCATTGTGCACCCCTAATCATCCTCCATATGATGCTGACTGAATCTAAGCTTCATAAAAAGATCATTGACACACAATGGGTGAGCTCCCCATTCTTATCAGAATACACAGCCACGTTAGCGCTGCTGTCCTGCATTAGCTGACCAATCAACTGGTTTTACTCTGGTGAAGCCACATGCAGGACCCTGTAGGCATCATGACATGTGAAACGACAGAAGAAGCCTGGAGAGGAGCATGGGATTGTTTTTTTAATTTGTGGTGTCCCTGCTGCGTGTAGTGCTACCATGTTTGTGAAAGATGATCATCCTGGTATATACTGTACCTGCTGCGTGTGTTTACTTAAAATGTGTAAAAAAATTTTAGAGGTGGTTTAGGCGCCCTTTATACTATAGAGAACACCAGCTCTCATTACTCAGAGCATTAAAAAGACTGTTGATGAATTCAGCTTTTTTTGCTCAGGAACAAAGACAGACCATAAGGTCTTCCATTCCTTCTGTTTTGGTAGGAACACGTTCGGCAAGGTTATGATCAGTGGGCACAAGAGGGCAGCCGATTTTCTCCCCAACCGCCTGCATGACCGCCGCACAGTCTGTCACCTTTTGTACTCAGGACGTGCCTGTTCAGCAGTGAATACTGCTCCAGTTCAATTACATGGTAGACAATTTGTAATCAGCATGGCATTTTCAGTGCAGAGTTTCTTGACTTCGCCAGTCAGAGACTTCAATTCAAGCTGTCAATTTTTTTTTTATGTCAACAACATTCAGTCTGGAAGCATCAGCTTTACACATGAAGTTGCTCAAAATTTTGTCATACAGACTGATAACATGACCAGCCTCGAACATAGTTGATAAAGCTTCTTTGCAAGTACTGCATTAGCAGGTATTATTTTACAACTGGCTTCGGAAAGCCAAACTAGAATAACACTGAGCCAAAGAGACACAACCATCATGGCAGCAACAGCAAGGTCAGAAAACTAATCTACACAACATAAGAAATCTGTCAAACAGTGCTTCTTGCACTGTCTCTGCTAACAATGACTGTTGTCAACGTCCGCTCATTTCTGTAGATAGTTACTGCAGATGTAGTGCTGCTCTGGAGCACCAATGGTCTAAGCACGATATCTGTCTTGATATGCCAAAGGCAGTAAATGTGCTTCTACATGTCCTGTGTGATGCGACAGCAGGACATGGTAGTTACACAGACGGAGGACATGTGTCAGACAGTGCTTCTTGTGCTCTCGCTGCTGGTAATGAATCTGCTTCCAATGTCTGCTCATTTCTGCAGAGTTATTGCAGATTCAGTGCTGACCCATGGGAGAGGACCAAGTCCATTAAACCTCCCTGTCTCTATCCCTCCAGCCCTCAGTGGCTGACTCTGGCCACAACACTTCAGCACCAAAATCGTGTGGTAGTGTACGTAATATCTGCTTTGAAGTGTGCTCATAGAAAAGGCCTAAACTGATGCCACCTGCTCATCAAATGCTGAGCAGCAGTACAACTTGAGGGTTGTGTGAATATTTGAAACTTTCGAATAACAAATCAATTAAGTAGTGTACTATTTGATTCGTATACTGCATCGAATAGCAACTATTCGTAAATGCAAATATTTTTCTAATACTTTTCGAATAATTCAATACGTCAACTGTGCCCATTTAAACATAATATTGCAGCAAAATTATGGTAAATTTTCACCCCCGTGAGCATAGTATAGACATAAAATATAACTTTCGTAGCAGAGCAGGCTACACTGCTTAGGTAGCCATACTTGACAAAAAAAAATTAAATTATGGGGTTTAACGTGCCAAAACCACTTTCTGATTATGAGGCACGCCGTAGTGGAGGACTCCGGAAATTTGGACCACCTGGGGATCTTTAACGTGCACCTAAATCTACGTACACGGGTGTTTTTCGCATTTCGCTCCCATCGAAATGCGGCCGCCGTGGCCGGGATTCGATTCCGCGACCTCGTGCTCAGCAGCCAAACACCATAGCCACTGAGCAACCACGGTGGGTATACTTTACAGGCTATACAGCAATGAATCACATGCAAAGAAACTACCTGTTTGCTCCTAATGTACCATTTGTGGTTTTAATAAACAACACTATATAACTATGAAATGACAGAAACTTGCTAACTTTAGGAATACCAGGATGTGAACATCGCTTTATAATTGTGGTAACAGCTGTTCATTATTCAAAAACTACTTCATTCGCTTTGCTTTTAGTGCTATTCAATTCGTATTCGGTCTCAAAAATCACTATTTGCACATCCCTATACAACTTACAATGATACAATAAAGTTTTATCTCGCTTGTCTTGATGTGCCAGACAGTAAATTTGCTTCCACATGTACCGTACAATGTGACAGCAGGACACGATAGCTACACAGACAAAAGACATGTCAGATAGTGCTTCATGTGTCTTTGTCATGCCTCACAAGAAGATACAATGCATAGTAAAATATATAGGGCGCACAATTGACAAGGACACAGTGAAGGGGGACACACGAAGCGCTCGTGTGTCCCCCTTCACTGTGTCCTTGTCAATTGTGTGCGCTAAATATTTTACTATGAATTCGTACCAACTCGCCCAACTATCAGTTCTGCTGCAGAAGATACAATGCCCCAATGCCTTTACTACCATGTCACAGGTCCTCCCTGCAACATCACAGATCAGGTGCGGTGTAGCACACACACAGCCAGCAACAATATGAACACAGGGTGTGCGAAACTGTGGCCAGAAATGTGCTGGAGAGCAAAGGAAGGAATAAAAATGAAAAGATGAACCTCATTATGTAAATGTGGCAAACTCGTGGAAGTGATATTGGAGAAAGCAGGAGAGGAATTTTGCTGGTCGAGAAGTTCTGCAGCTGCAGGGAGGGAGGCCAACCTGCTTGCACTATGACCTTATAACATTCATTTGCTTCTTCACTATCACTAAATATTTATGAAAAATTATTGTGGCAGTAAGAATGCTGATTCATTCTTTAAATCTTCAGTGGGTGCTGAAAATTTCCAGGAGGGACCATCAATACCTGCACTGAGGCTACAGGTCCCAAAGAAATACATACATACTTTAGTTGTCTTTAGTTAAGTGAGAAAGTAAACATGAGTGCTTCAGGTTTTTACTTCGCTAGCAAATAATGAAATATGTTACCAAGCTGAACTTGCATGTTCTGTAGTGTTGCAAGACACATCAGCTGAATGACAGTCTTATGAACGCGAAGCAAAGATAACAAAAATTAGGTATATTAACTAATCACCTGCTCCTAAAGCTATGTTTTATATAGTGTCCTTGACTTAAGAAGCTGTTTCACTTCTGCCGCAATGGTCATAAGCAGTGCTGGCCAACATCCTCAAGGCTAGGCCCAGAAACATTCAAATTCTAATGAAAGAGCGCAGGACAGCTACTGCCTATCTTGGTGCATAGTGCACCAGCAAAACTTTTTGTTGAGTGAACTGGTTATGCATGAGAATGCTCATCCTTTGCATCTCAATCTCATCTGTTAGTATTTTTGTGCCAAATCTTTCAATCTCAGTATGTTGTACTGCATGTGACACACAGCAGTTTGTAGGTTTGATTTGCAGCAATGGCATGAGCTCTTCCATTCTCCTTCAAGCAAGACAGTCACAAATGATGAATGTTTAACATTTAAATTACCCACGGATTCAACCTTGATTTATGTATTGTTCCCTTGGTGGAGCTCTTGAATGGTACATGTGCATTGCAACAAACTCTACAATAAGGCTCCATCCAAAAAAAATTAAAATAAAAGAAAGTAAATTTGCCACATTCACTCCAAAGTTATAGTGCATGCAGAGTGGCAAAGAGGCACGCTTTATCTTAAATGGCCACATATGCTAATGTATAGGCTGGTCCAATGGGAAGCTTACTGAGGCACAAGAATTTCTGCAATGACCCTTTCAGGCTGTGAAAGAAACCACTTTAGTGAATAGGATGGTACAGCTACTCAGCAGCACAGAATCCTTTCTATATGCCTAGTGTGTTTGAATAGTGATGCAACCATTCCACGACAAATTGCACTACCTGTGGCCAAGTTCGGTACATTCCAGTAAGGCCTTTCTAGGCATGCAGCATGCTAATGGTAGTGAACTGGTGCAATGTCTGCTGCTTCAAAGGTTTCAGGAGTAACATCAGCGAGCGCACCAAAGGACCATCTAAACACCATGTGCCTGTTATCGGCATACTATGGCTCCATCCACAGTGAAGAGAAAGGCGTAGCATCATCTTCATCACCACGAGTATCCATCAGCCACAATCATCAGTGCTGTGTACGTGCATGTGAGCCCAGCCACAGGTGAACAAGAATGTACTTTCGTACTTGGCTAGGCTGGACGCTGTAATCACCATTCCGCTTGCTCTTAGGAATAAACGCGAGGATGACGGTTCGCCAAGTTGGTCACGGGGCCTGTCACCCTTACAAAAGGCAATGCTGCGTGCCACAGTACATTATGATGTCACCAGAAAATACCTAGCGCACATTAATAACGATTATGCACTGAAGCAAGCAGCAATTTTAAAGTCAAAGCCTTTCTCAGCGAGGCACCAGCACTTTTCCGTATCGGGTATGTTTCTAGCCTCTTTCATGGGCCGATCCCGCATATAGTGCAGCCTAAAATGTTGGATATGTGCTATTACGTATGTGCCCCTGGGATACCTTGGGACCAGTAGTCACCTTGATGTATATATATTCGCACTGGCGTACACTTTCAACACCGTTCGAGGAAGTCTAAGCAAGAGGCTGATCCTCGCCATTGCTACTTCAACTGCCAGTTTTTAAGATAAACCAATCAATTAAGTTGTCCGACAACTGGATTTGAACAACAGACCTCTAGTACAGAAGCCCGATACTCCTACTGTCATGCCACAGGTGGTTTTCCCCCAGTTCTGGCATGTAAAACCCTGGAAAATATTTAAAATTCCTTAACATATCATGCGTCAAAACGTGGGCCGATCGCAAAGATAGTGCAGTATAAACATGTAAGCCGGTGCACAAGATAGTACAGTTCAATATGTCAGCAGACTCTGAAGGCAGTGCAGTCAAACAATTTAAAAGTCTGACAATCCTTTTACTCCCCTCACATAAGGGCTGATGCAATACCGTCCCATGCGCATTGACCCTGCCCCTATCTCACCCCAAACTTGCTCAGGAATACTTTGACTTTCATAGACTTCAAATGGAGGTTTAATCACCCTCCAACTTCTTTTTCTTCCTTTTGCAGATAACATATGCTCTGTTGGGCTCTTATTTAAAAACATTATGAGCACAACAAAAGATGCACAGTGCAAGCAGCAAATAGAACAATGAATATGTTGTAGAACACAAAATTATATTGCAGCAAGGTTACTTGGCATTATGCCCGACAACATGTGATGCAGAACCTTATGGTGTGTGATTTGGAAGCAGCTGCCAAGGCAACTGAGGCAAAACATAAGAGTACCTGACAAGTAATGATTCTAAAAGATACTGATGGGCTAGTTGGGGAGCTATGATATTGAAGTAGCGCACTTACATCTGACTTGTACACATACACATAGAAAGGACATACACAGGCGCCTCTGTATGTTCTTTCTATGTGTACGTGTATGTGTCAGATGTAAGTGCGCTGCTTCATTATCAAGTCATAATCTTCAAGTAAGCATGGCCAATATTATTTGCCAGCAGATGCCTATCATGCAATAGCACTATAAATACATAAATTTTTACCATATGCCAGCACATGGCATACTCAGTAAGTAAGCGCAGGGGCTGACTGTAATTTACATAGTAGCAAAAGATTTTAACACGAGAGCGTTAAGGGCCCCGTGTCGCAGAAAATCCGGTGTCGGCATCCGGCGCCAGTGTCCCCGTGAACGAAAATTCCCATATATATTTAGGTATATGTATATGCCACGCCTTGCTATATGACATGCGGTATATATTGCCACACCATTCTATCACTAAAGTTGCTCATACCTTTTCTTACATTCTTGACATTATTCCTTGGAATTTTGGGAATGGCAGCCCACAAACAAATGTCATGAAACAAAACACCGACAGTGCATGTCTTTTATGTTAAATCTTCTCAGACTGAAATATTAAAGGCGCGATATAATAGAAACCTGAAAATGGTGTCATTTTCTTAGCGCAGCTGTGCACCAGCTCTGGGATTGGCCCATGCAAGAGGCCATGTTTCTACCAGAAAGCTTGCCTTCATGCATAGCATTCGCCGCCAACGTTTCCCGGTAAACATTAAAAGGACTGACAACCAATTTTCATGGTACCCATTTTTTTAGTGCAATAGAAAACTTAATGGTCGGAGTGTCTAATCATGAAGTGGTAATGTGGAAAACACCGTAAAACATTTTTTATTCAAAATTTTCTATCTGTAGTGAGGATGTAGTCGTTCACTGAAAGCATGCTGAAAATGGTGATAGGTGAGCGCAATGGTGATTATACACCAGTATTAGTGGGAGGCAAAAGACAAGTACAGCCGTAACTGTGAGAAAATATTAATTACTTTATCAAGTTGATGTTCCTGCGATTCATGTTTTCTTAAGTGTTAAAATATTTCTATGTGTTTTCGTGGTTTCCTGTCCAACTGCTTTGGTATTTAATGAGTCAAAACGAAACCAATCGGATTGAAAATGAAACAACGCTTTTACATGTGATAGGTAGTTCAGTGTGTTGCCGCAGCCATGTGTGCACTTTTGATTTCTGAAGCATAGAATAAAGTGCAAGTGTCTAAAAATATACCAACTGCAATTTTAAGCAATACTTATGCTGTACTTAATAACAGCCGACTTACATACAGTAATCTCACAGACTACATCCGAAGTACCACGATTTCACCGCCAGGCCTTGCCACTTACTGGTTTTTGAGATTTTCTTTGCAAATTTAAAATTATAATTCCTACTTAAATCGCCAACAGCGTGCTGGATTCTATCATTATAAACCAGCATGGTCATTTCATTTCTATCAACATCTCACAACACATTCTGGCCAGTTGTCAGTCCCTTTCAGGTTACATAAGCTGCAGTTGCCGGGAAGCACGAGAAGCAGTCAGGGATCTTTGAATGCTATCGTGTTCCACTTTTAAAGATGAAGCTGAAGTGTTCTCCAAATTTTTAACAAAGAAAAGAAGATATAAGAATAAGTTCAAGACCACACAGGTAAAAAATTATGGGGTTTTACGTGCCAAAACAACTTTCTGATTATGAGGCATGCCGTAGTGGAGGACTCCGGAAATTTCGACCACCTGGGGTTCTTTAACGTGCACCTAAATCTAAGTACGCGGGTGTTTTCACATTTCGCCCCCATCTAAATGCGGCCGCCGTAGCCGGGATTCGATCCCGCGACCTCGTGCTCAGCAGCCTAACATCATAGCGACTGAGCAACCACGGCGGGTCAAGACCACACAGGTGCTAGTATAGCTCATCTACAGATACACCCTATTATGTCATTCATAGCCAATTCTTGGATGTCACTGCCTATCAAGGCACATCATGGAATGTGAACACATTGAAATTACCCAGGGACACAGTATAGTGACATGCCTCAGATGGCACTGCAGAGCAAAATTAGAATGCCACTAAGAAAAGAATTAATACTGTGTGAAATGATCAAGCTGAGAGCTATTTTGTCCCCTGAAAGGAAGACATTTGCAAAACTGTCCGTTATTGGTAAAGAAAGAAAGAAAAAAAAAAAACATCAAGACGTTTCCCTTAAATAACCTCCGCAGGGTAGACATCAAAGTTGGTGTGCACAAAGGATACATCCCTTTGGCTAGCTTGCTCATTGACTCTGCATGTTTGTGCACATTTTTGTACCTAAGAGATGCCACCCGAATATAAATGGATAGGTATGCAACAGCAGTTCTGACCAAGTGCTATGGCCTGCTGTACAGCTTCAACAGAAAGAATTGCCCTCATTCAAAGTGTTCCCAACTACACTAGAGCTTTTGTAGCACTTTTGTGTCATGCATACACTTTTGCCTTCTCTTCTATGAGGCACTTTAGTATGATGCATCGTAGCTAACTGCTGTGTGACTCTACATTGGGGCCACCCGATTTTCGCCACTGCTGCTGACAGGTGGTCCCACAAGTTTGCCTCAAAGGTGCAGCACGAGAGGCCTATACTATGGATCAGTTTGTCGAACAGTACATTGCAAACAGGACTCGGAAAGGAGACACAGTGCTGTGCAATTTTTACAAGCCCCATTTTCACAAAGTGTACTACCAATTTCCTTTGCACTTGTAGTTGCAAAGGTGAATGGTAGTGTTGCTCGGCTGAGTTGGTTTCGTTTTAGGAAAACGTGTTAAACAAAGGTACATCAGAACGAGGGCATAGAGCATGCAGGTAATGCATGGTGTGCACTCCCTTTGTAAAGGTGGCAGTAAACAGTTTTTATCGCCAAGAAAAATGTCTGCTATAACTGTTCAGTCTAACTGTTAATAACAGTGTAACTGTAAATGGCTAATAACACTGCCTTTTTTTTTTAAAGCACACCTTTAAGCACAATACATGTACGCTTGAGCGTGGGAATGTACCCACATAAGAACAAGGCGAAAGCTTCCTAAATCACCTTTACTGGCACATTTCCTTTTAGCACGCATGTCCACGGTCAACCGACCATCGCTCGCTTCCTTCCACGCTGTTTCACATCTTCGAATTTCTTCCTGATGCTCGCAGCTTTTTGTGGGTAGTTTCTTGAGTAGCTATCCAGGAATCTTTGAAAGAAGCTTTCGATCCCTGGGTGAGCACTCAGGAATGCCCTTTCTAGAACGTACAAGTCGACGCCTTTGTCTTCAGCTGTCTCGCTAATAAAACTCAAGCCGAAATCGATGGCATAGATTAGAGGAGATGCTGCTTCGCGATGCTGCACCATCAAGTTGGAAGTGGTGAGGTCACCGTGGACTATATGGTTCTTATGCAGAAGTGCAACAACCTCGCCGATTTTGTCCATAAGAAATTCCAAGCTTCTCGCGCGGCCCGCCGCTTCTTCCGATTGCAGAGAAACAATCCTTTCACGGACTGTCTCGGCATTTTCGATGTATCCTGTCACAATGATTCGCGACGTCAAGTCGATAAAGTACACAGGCGGAACCCGCACACCAGCAGCTCTGGTCTTTCGCAAAGCGCGGGCTTCAGCTCGCATGCGCTCAAGAGTCAGCAGCCTGTCCAAGTCGGGGTGCCTGTACCTTTTTTCAAATCTCTCCTTGAAAACAGCAGGTTTTCCTAAATATGTGCCTTTGTACACCCTTGCTTCTGCTCCTTGTTTGAAGAGAACTGCGTCAAATGCATCCATCATGACATCAACACAAAACGCTCAGACCACGAGTCTTGCAGTAACAGCAGGCCGCTAAGACCGGCGTAATGTCATAAATGTTCAAGTCGTAACCTCGTAACTCAAAAATAACTTTGCGTGCGCGCCTGCTCAACATGCGCCACGACATGCGCGGAGATCGACTTAATATTACGAAACTTTTAAATCAGCGTGCACTGGCTTTTACTGCGACACATGATGTGATGCTGCAGATCGTTTAAAGCTAAATAAAAACGTACCAATAAATTTGGTATATCTATGTTGTGGTGAGAACGGTATATTAAGAATTACTGCTTAATGCAGTACAATTATTTATGCCTGTTAACATTAAGGAGGAAATATCTCATTAGGAACTACAAATAACTATTATGAATGTCAACAATTATGACTGCTTAATTAATTGTTTGGTTTTGATGTGTGATTTCTCGCAATGATGAAATACCCATCGTACGGATACGACACTTTCGCTAATATACCGGCTGCAGTTAGGTGTAGCATGGTGTAGCGTAGGAAGAGTCCTTGGGCGGTACGGTAGCGTCTTCTAGGCTTGCAGTTTCGCTAAACTTGTCGATTTACTTCTCTTTACTATTACCGTGTCATCACTTGTATCCCCGAGCAGAAAGACTACACTAACTCCACGATGAGTTTCTTTGCGAAATTTTTTGGTGGCGGGAAAGGTGGCGAGAAAGCACCTTCGCCAGGCGAGGCGATTCAAAGATTGCGCGAGATCGAAGAAATGCTTAATAAGAAGCAGGATTTTCTTGAGTCGAAAGTCAAATTAGAACTAGAAGCTGCCAAAAAGCATGGAACGAAGAATAAGCGAGGTGAGTAAAGCGGACCCTGATCTGTGATTTCACATTTGCATGGGATGGGGGTATCGCTGGTGTTGTGTCATCACGTTGTGAAGATTCTTGGCACGCAGTTGCCACCCGCCGCTAATTCGTATTGGAAGTGTCAATGTGTGCTTCAGAGCGTCTATGTTATGTCACAAGCCTAATAATACGAACAATCTCCTGTAAATCTTGTGCAACGTAGCGTTGCACGGTTGAGCGCTTCCTTGCATCTGAACAGTAACTCAAACTACATATGACTCACGACCTCTTATACGGAAACAGGTTCATGCGGTCAGCAGTGTTCCTACGTGTGTCAAGCTAGTTGCCTGCTCATGCTAATGCGCTATTGAAGAGCGGTTTCTCTTTATTACTACCGGGTAGTCTTTTCATGTTGCGTTCACAGCTGTTACTATGGGCGAAGCCGTATAAAGGAGGAGCCAATGCATGCTGAGGTCACTCATCTCAGTGTTCATCTCATTCATCTCGCGCTGGACCCTGCTGATTGCGCCGTGGCCGAATGAAGCTAACAGTGTTTCATTATCACATGGACATTGCTGTCGGAATATGTTGTTTCTATAAATTCGTGGATTTTGCGGCTGTGCGCACAAGAACCAAACGTTAGCGCTTCATTTGTTATCGATATAGACTATGAAATTTCATAATTCCTAAAGTGAGACCATAAAATTTAGGGAAAATTCTCCGCAAGCTGTGCTACTTCAAGTAGTGCTTTCGGAGACACTCGATGCTGAGTTGAGCCCTAAGCTAAAGTTACCTCCTAACGAGAAGCACGCTCGCCTCAAATGACGAACTCGAGTTCCGTCAACTTCAAAGCGGTTTCGCTGCGGTAACAGCTGTTGAAGTGTTTCGTTTCCCGCAAGTCTAAAGGCATATAATTTGATATTTCTCGCAAATATAATTTAATATAAACTTAGTGGCCTGGTGGTTTCTCCCTGTTTCCATAAATTTACGCTAGCGCTGCGATTTGTGACATTGTGACTGTGATGTTAAGATATTATTGTGCATAGATAAGTGTCGTCCGTGAAATAGATCAATGAATGGCTAACTATGCCACAAAAAGAAGAGATAAGCCTAAGTGACAAATGTGAATAAACAAAAACGACAGAGGCATGAAAGAAAAATGTCTGAAGCAAAACAGCATAACACAGGTCAAGCCTAGCTTAACATTGTGCAAGACACGCTGCATAGCAAGAGTGCACAATATATACTTGCCATACATGAAAGTCCAGTCATACACTCTGCAAAAATTATGGATGTTGCTATGTCACTATACATGCAAGGCTTTCAGTAAACATTCAAAACTAATACACACCTTTGTACACAGCATAGAATAAAAGCACATTACTGCAGTTACTACATGGAAGTCGGAGAAAAGACTGAAGTTTGCCGAACTATGTATAAAGAAAAGCATTTCTTGCAAAGCGAGATGTGCGAACCTGCTTCCCACCATTTTAAAACATTATTCAGTACTTTTGGTTACAGTAAAGATACTTGAACACACAGTGACATTATGCATGCAGGAAGTCTGCAGTGCTTTGTGCCATGCATAACAGTTGTTATAAACGTTGTTGCTGTTATTGGCAAGAGAAGTGGATAAGGAATAACATATACAAAACTGCTTCCACTGACCAAAGAGCATTCTTTCTTCAATTATTAAAATAAAAACTAGAAACATAAAGCCTGTTCTCAATTGTCCAGGTTTTCTGGTAGCCTTGAGCATGCAGTTTTCAGACACACTACTAGGCGTTGAACAATATGTTTTATTCACAGTGTAAGTGAAGGATCCTGATGTGGGCTCTTACTATTTTTTATTTTCAGCTGCCCTTGCTGCCCTGAAGCGGAAGCGTAGGTATGAAAAGCAGCTTGCACAGATTGATGGCACTCTCACCACCATTGAGTATCAGCGAGAGGCACTTGAAAATGCCAACACCAACACAGAAGTTCTCAAGATTATGTCCCTTGCTGCAAAGGCTCTCAAGAATGCCCATGAAAACATGTGAGTTGGTCAAAGGCCACATTTCACTTTTTTTTTTCAGTTACTCTTGCTATGGTTTTGCTCGTTAAAACTGTTAATCTTTTATCACTGTAAGTTATGTAGAGAAAGTGAGGGAGAGAATAGGTATTTGATTCAGGAGCACCAGGGGGGTGTGAGGTGATGCACCACTTCGGTTCACATTAATTTGTCTTTCTAGTAATTTATTGGACACTGAAACCTTTGAACTTGAAAAAAACAAACCCCATCTCGCACTATAGCATAACCAAGTGAAAGCTTTTGGGTTTCGTAAAATACACTGGGCTCACCATGTTCGCAGCTGCACATGCATAGGTTCTGCCAGTGCTGGGATGCCATAGTTCTTGCAGCATCCCCTATGTGCATAGGTTCAAGGCAACATTGAATATAATTTAGAGGTTAGCCACATTGTGGTGGTTCAGTCAAATTAGCTTGGTGTTTTTTGGCACACCTACCAAAGAGTGCTCCTATTGGTTTTTGTCTGTTGAGACCTGTGAAAGCAGACACCCTCACATCCTTAGTTCAATGGCTCAAGTGCTTATGCCTCCATCTACCGCGCTGTGGCCCAGCTTAAACCCCTTAAAGGGCAACTCCGGCATTTTTTAATATCATATTAGGATATTGTCATTTTCAAATGGCATTGACAGTCCTGTCACCAGTAGGGTGATTCAATTTGCTTAGAAATTCATCAATAATATTAAATAAACAAGATACCGAAACAGGTAGCTGATGCGTGTGATGGCACCATGAGTCGATGACGTCAGATCCTACACTACCATAATGTCAACGCGCAGAACGCGTGCTAAACAAGCAAGCAGTACACTTGGTGCTAACGCTGATGTCTCCTGACAACACAGGAAGCTTTTACAGAGTTTCTGAATTAGGCAGCGGCGATTAAGCGCCGATTTCAGCGGCAGTGGCAGTGTAGTCTCCCATGTCACAAACACAGGGTGGCCAGTAGAAAGTCACGAGTTTTTAAATTTTGAAATTCATTTTCAGAAAAACGAAATGACTTGCAGCCATATAGTTTGGCACAGGTAATCAGAGTGCAAAAGAGAACATATATTCAAAATTTTATTAAGATCAGTGGACCTCAAAAAATCGCCGGAGTTGCCCTTTAAGTATTTTGGATGAGCTCAGCTTGTCAGCACAATCCTGTTTTCAAAGTGATTTGGTGAAACTCAGCATGTCCACTCAGTTTTTCTTCTACATGTACTACATATATACCTGCAGTGCCAGCGTTTGAAATCCACAGTTATTTCACACTTTTTTGTTTTATTACATAAATGTTGGCGCTTTTTGAGCAGCTCGAAGGCTGCATTGATTTAGTCTTCGTGTTCTACAACATAGATGGCAGCCATTTCATCAGCACTGGAGGAATGCATTTATTGCAGTCTTGGTTTTCTGTTGCATAGATGGTAGAACTTTCTTAGTGCTTGAAGACAGTGTTTTTTGGAATCGCACGCTTTTTGTGCTTTTTGGCAGGTTTAGAATAATGGCGTGTGCCACTGACAGCTCGCACGTGAGTCGTGCGGGGAAAAGAAAGCTGGTGCTTTACTCTGGCCTACGTTAGAAGTGCTGTAATGCACAAAAAACTTGCTGGAGTATAGAACTTTGCTTCGCAGAATAGTTGATATTGAAACACTGTAAAATAAGCCATGAAAAAAAAAAAGCGAAATATGGTCACTTTTGGTCAAAATACCATATTTGCACGATTCTAATGCGCACTTTTCTGAATAAAAAGTGCGTTCATATTTGGCTGTGCGTTACAGTGGGGACTAATTCTATGCAAAATCAAAAACTAAACCGATTCTAACTAAAAAAAAAAAATATCTCAATACAAGGTAGCTAGCCATACTGCCATTGAATGGACATTTTTTCGTTTTTTATGGCTTTGTGTTTGCGGTCGCTCCGAGACATTGCAAGGTGGTCCATGGTGCATGGAATGCCGTCTTGCAGACAATGTTTGCTCGAGCCTTCAAGAAGTGTGACATTTATAATGCATTAGATAGAACTGAAGGTGATGTTCTGTGGTCAGTAGATAGCAAGAGGGATGTGTTGCTGCACTCCGATAGCGACTAGCTGCTAAGGTTCAGTCTGTGTGTCTTTGTATGTTTCATAAGATCGTTTCAACTCGGTATGCGTTGACTCAGGTTTCGTTACTTGATGTGCACAACAGAACTAGCACCAGGTTATTTTTTACATATTTTGGCGGTTATATAACTGCGCGTTACAATCGGGGGCTCGGTAGAATTGTGCAATACGGTAATAGAACGTTTAAAGGGTTAACGTGAAAATGACTCGCAGTGGGACTGGTCAGGTGCATATATAGTGACGCATATCTTGAGCCTGTGAAGTGTGGATGCATTTAAAGGAATAACTTTTCATGATAACAGCTTACCTCAAAGATAGCTTTATCAGTTAAGTATGAAATGTCTCCATTGTGCTACACAGTTGTGTTGCAGTTAGGTGCATTTTTGTGATGTTATTTTTTTACTCAGGGATGTTGACAAGGTGCATGACCTTATGGATGAAGTACAAGAACAGCAGGAGATTGCCAATGAGATTTCAGAAGCCATATCTAATCCTGTTGCATTTGGCACAGACGTCGATGAGGTAAGTTTCGAGGATCAGTGCCAATGTTGCTTGAAGACTTAAGTTGCAATAGAAGCATGAAAGCTGGGATGACCGGCAGCTGAACTAAAAAGTGGCTCTAGCAAAACAAGATATGTGAGGCTAACCAGAGCTCAGTGTGTCTTCATGCATAGATCACTACTACTACAGTGGAATCTCGATAAACAGATATTGCTTAAACGGAACACCACCCTCATGGTTGGTTGGTTTTGTATTCATGCAATGCTCTCTGCAATGTCTCTCAGTAAATGGAACCAATTTCCCTGATCCCTTAAGGTTCCGTTTAAGGTGAGTCTGCTGTACGCACTACTTGCTGCTGCAAAGATTGCTGGCAACGGATTTATTGTTGCATTGACTTATTAATGAGGCGTACTATACTTCAGAGAAGTTTGCCTTTGTAAAACAGTAAACTGAGCAAGTACGTACATATTTGTGTTGAAACGTGAGGAAATAGACAGATGAAGAGGAGACCATAGACTCCTTTCTGCCTTCATTTATCTTGTGTCTAGTTTGCCTTATTAGGAATAAACTTCATATTAGGATAGGTAATGCAGTCCATATCAGCTCTGTACAAGTTACTTTAACGTAAACAATAAGAGCTTGTTAAACTGGATCTAATATCGTTGTGAGTAGTGAAAGTTGGTTAAATGGGATAGGCAGCTTCCTGAAGTTCTTACGTTCACAAATGTAGCAGGAATGCTGATTGAGTATGTTTTCTAGGTTGTGGGCTAAGCAATAGAAATGTAAGCAATTTAGCGTACCCTCTCTTCATGGCCATGCAGGCACTTGTCACTGTAATTCTATCCATGAACTGTTCTTCTAACAAACTGTGCAACCGTAAGGGAATACCACCATAGTGCCGGTAATTCAATGTAATGCACCATCCTGTGACATTACAAGGTTGACATGTGGCTGAACGGTATTGCGGAAGTATCCTCTTTCGTAACCAGTAATGCAATGAGTTTTTGTTTATTAACGCGACAGCGTTAAGCAGCTCGTGTCGCAGAAAAGCCGGTGTCGTCGGCGTCGGCGGCGTTGGCCGTGAGCGATAAATCCCAGCAGGCACTTCATGAATAACAACTTGCAAGATGGGCTGGGTGGGAATTGAACCAGGGTCTCCGGAGTGTGAGACGGAGACGTTACCACTGAGCCACGAGTTCGATGCTTCAAAGCGGTACAAAAGTGCCTCTAGTGAATGCGGTGTTGCCTTAGAAACGAGCTGTTTCTAAGGCTCAGGCGTGCGTCGCTTGCTTAGGCGCACATTTCGTTGTTGCGCCGAACGCTGCGTTGCTCGACGCTCCCCGCGTCCGATGCGGGGCGCGTAGTCGCTGCGCCGTAGCCCATTGTCTTACACCCCTTGGCGGGTCGACGGGAACGCTGTCGCGTTCCACTCTTGAAGGCGAAGCTTAAGCGTCCTCCAATTTTTGTTAACTTCTTCGCTCCTTAATTCATTATAGAGTGTTGGAAGAAACTGGACAACCTGCTTACACAGTTACGTGTGTTGCTTCTGAGGATGCTTGTTCAAGCATAAGCATTTGTGGTGCGAATGTATTAGGTGCATACAGGCCCCTAATCAACTGTATGATGCCAGAATTTGGGATAAGAAATCAAGCCAATAGGCTGCAAAATAACTTAGCAATAGCTGATCTCTGAACTTTCATAATTTTTTTACAAGTTTTTGTTACTGGATATCTGCAAGGTGGATTTGATGCATATCTCAATTGGCAAGAAGAAAAGGGTATCCGAGCGGTTAGATTTTTTTGTTAGTCATCAAGTTCACAACCATATAAAGAAACAGACTATGAAGCTTGAGAAAGCATAGGAGAAATTAATTGTCATGCTTAATTGAACTGTAAAATTGACAGTGGAAGTGAAAATGAAAGCGGACAAAAAGACAACTTGTCATGTGTGGGAACTAAACCCACATCTTCTGCATTACGGTGGTGGGACTTTAGTAATTAAGCTACTGTAGTAGCCATCCTCCTGTTCCCTTTCTTGGGTATTCATGTATGTGTGCAAGATTAGCTTCTAGGCGGCAGTGTAACTCACGGCCAAAGCGGTAGATCTGGAAAATTCTTTTACCGCAGGTGTCACATAGTACGAAGCTTAGGAGCAAGCAACTGGTCCTTGCAATTTAGAAAGTAAAACTCGATTGCTGTGTGGAATATGATGTGTGCAATGCATGTGTGATATGTGACAAAGTAGGCAGCCTTTGAGCCAACATCTTCAAACATTGCTCATAATTTTGTCTAGTTTTGCATTGAAATTGTGTGTTGTGAGTGGTCAAACTGTACCTCATTGTGTAACAATAGCCAGGTAACAATTCACATTTGCCTATTTCCAATTGATTCTAACAAGTTTCAGGAATTAATTTACATAAATTGCAATTGTCTGCAACATTCTTGAAAATGTTGTGATTTGAAGCACGCTACTATTTTGAACATCTAACCACATTACATCATTTTTTACGCAGTTGGAACAGCTTCCAGTGCTAACAATAGCTTGTTATTCGAAATTGAGGTATTGAAGTACAAACACTACTTGACAAATCTTATAGTATTTTGTTTTCATGAACTTTTCACAAACTAGATTTTTGATGAAATAAGCAAATGTCATGAGCTTTTCACTGATATTTTGTCCATACAGATTTATGAGTATACTCTCATTTTAATGACATTTATGTCATTGTGCAGCGAGTTTTGTGTCTTCAAGTAGCATTTTGTATTTCACAGTAGTATTTAGTTTTGCAATCTAATACATCGAGCCTAAGAAAGGTTTGAATTAATGCTAGCTTCACAAATGTACATTTTGGTTGAAGTCTGTTGAAGCTCAGACACTGTATATACATTACAAGTATTTTGCCTACTGTGTAATTGCATCCTATTTAGTTGATTGATTTCTGTAACATTTGATTTGTGTAGGATGAACTGCTTGAGGAATTGGAGACCCTAGAGCAACAGGAACTTGATCAGAAACTTATTGATGTGGCCGGACCGGCTGCTGAGGACCTTCCTGAGGTGCCTACTGCAGAACCCACCAAAGCTCGTAAGTTAATGGTGTCAATCTTTTTTGTTTGTTATGTTCTTGGTCTTAAAGAAGACATACAAGACACTCGCAGGGAAACAATATTTGTGTTTACTTTTCTTATGCTATGAAAGCTTGCCTAAACAAACTTCAGTAGTTCTTAGCAAAGTGTTTACTAAAGTGAAAGGTCTTTCAAGTGCAATACACAAGGAAGAACCTGCCATCACGAAGAAAAGTAGAACAGCATGTCAGGCAGAAAGATTTATCTTGGGTTTCACTGAGGCACACAGACTTTCAGCACCTTGCCTTAAGTGATGTTATGTATTGCTCTATGCACCATGTATATTAGGTGTTGTGTAAAGTGGGTTTTTGTGTCAAGCCACTCGTGCGCCTGCTAAGTGGATTTTTGTGTCTAGTCACTTGTACGCCTGTTTGTGTCTAGTCACTTGTACACGGTAGTCTGCTAAGTAAAGGTGCTGTAAGAGGTTACAGTCGCCGACCGTTTATTCGGACCTCACGGGGACTGTGGAAATGTCCGAATCAACAGGTGTCCGAAAAAGCAGACTAAGAAAAAAAAAAAATGAAATCCTTTATTTCCACGCACTTATTTGGGCTCGGCAGTAGGCTTGAAGAAATCGTGAATGCGCCGTTGCACGCTGTTCCTTTTACGCGCAATCAGATAAGCCTGAATCTCGGAGAGGGTCGTACGGTCACTGAAGGCAGCTGAAAGCACAGTCACTGCTTGTACACACTCCGCATGCGACGGCAGCGTAGCACCTGGTGCGTCATCTTACTACTCAGAGTCATCGTCCGGCGGTGCAGCAGAAACCTGACGAATGATCTCTCCGTCGTTGAGTTCTGCGCATGTCAGTACAGCAGTATCAGCACCTGTGAAACTGTCAAATGAGACAGTGTCCGGAATCGCAATGCAACCACTGCGCAGGTCTCGGCAGAACATTTTCCGTGTCAGTAGGGAGCACATCGGAAGGCGACAAATCTTAGGCCTCCCGGCACCCGCTTGCCGGCATTCCCCAGCGCAGTCTGCGCGGGTACTGTCGGCGCCATTAGACACTTGGCGCTATGTTTCCGTATGCCGCGTTGCATCACCGGAACCTCGACACAGTGCACAAAGCAAACACCACCATGCCGACACCAGTCGCACAAACGAAAAATGTGGCCTACTCGCAGCGTCGTTAGCGTCGTGCGCGAAGAAACAAATCAGCTGCTGGATTGTCTTGACATGGCTTACTAAGCTGAAACCGGAACTGCTGTAGAGCCACTCTATCGAACCAGCCAGAAACGATGATGATGAGCGGCGATTTGCAGTAGCGCCACTTCTTGGGGCAGCAAGGAGGCTCCGTTCAAAACAAAAATGGCCTTCAGCAAGTCGAACCATGCACCGGTCAGAGTCGGTGCATGGTGCTCTCGATCGAGTTGGCTCAAGGAGTGTCCGAAAAATCAGACGAGGGGTTGCAAGGTGTCCGAACTTTCGGCAGTTGTTATACATTATGGTCTATAGGGAGAATGGCGGTGCCGCGAAGCAGACCGAATAATCGAGCATGTCCGAATTTTTTTTGGAGTCCGGAAAATTGATCGGCGACTGTACTTCCACTACACGGAATGAACTTTTGTCTGTGGTTTTGATGCAGATTGAAACATTTCATTCTGTTGAACTGTACCTGTGGCTAGAAAACAAGAATTGTAACCATCTGTTCAAAGCCGACCTAGCAGCCACCACAAAGGCAATGCTGAATTGTGTGGTTTGCCATTACTATTATGGTGTGTGCATTAAAGAAAAATTATGACCTGGAATATGTGAGGTAGTGTCGTGGAAATGGTTTGTACAACAATAAGTTGTGCTGACTGAAGTTTATTAAAATGAAATTTATTTCAGTGGACAATAACGAGGCTTTGGTAAAGTGTTCCAGAGCTTTGTTGAAATAAAAATTCACTTGAGTGATGTTTGCTGAAGTAGTTTCACTGCATCATTCTGTTACTAAAAAGTGAGATACTTTTGAGGCACTTCGTTATTATGTAATATAGTTTTCCCTGCCATGTAGTTTATGCATAAAATTTCATTTTGACAGCACAACATTTTTTTCACAAGGTGTTTCAAGTTGTTCAATTTTTAGATAAGGTAAAATTAATTGCACCATAAGTTTCTGGAATTTCTAGATGTGGTAATTCTTCCACAATGTGTTCATGTGTTGACTTTGTGATTTAAAGTGCAAATCATGACGATTTTTCGACCATGTCAAGGTAATGAAATTCTTAGGTTCCCAAGACCCCCCTGTCATGTGTCTGATAGTAGATTTGTTCCAAAAATTCGGATATAATTTAAATAAGCAAGAAAGTGCAAATCCAGAACCAGACCGAGCAACCGAGCGAACCTCTTCGTGTGACGGCATGAGTGACACACCAGCGGGCAAGGTGGGCAAGGCATGCCGGTCTCACCCATAGGAAGATGAAAGTGGCGTGGAGCAGATTTTCAGCTGATTTCGGGACTGCGCCGGACCTTTGGGTGACAGTGCCAGTTGCACCAGCTCGTCGGATCTGTCAAACAGTGACAGCTACAATTCTGGCGAATTCAATAGCTACAAATCGCCATTCGCATTCAACCACCACCAAGAGAGCCATTGCCCATGTGCAACGTATCGCACTGCAGCATGAAGAACAAGAGTAGCCCTAACCATTGATTTTATATGTGCTGCTGCTATTTTAAGTGTTTTACCCCTTCTCAGGTAAGCGTTCCACATACTTGATATAATGTGTTGTGAAGCACTGCTCCCGAAAGAATGCCACTGACAGTCCAAAGCACTGACTGGTGCATTTGTTTACATTAGCAGCTGTACAGCGACCACTCATCGTTCATTGAAATATAGTGGTAACCGTGCATAAGTGACATCAAATAATGTCAGAACATAGCAAAAAAAACACAGATTTTGTGCATGTAAGTGTCGTTGCATCACTCTTAAGTTCCGCTGATATGATCGACCACATACTTTCGAAAAAATAATGAGCAGGAGACCGTAGTACGGGAATGTTATACTGTCTGCTTATCATTCTTTGTACTCTCTTCATGCATGCAATTACCGTAAAATCCTAAGCAACCGCCCCTAGCCGTGCAAGTTCTTCCCCTCCACTTTCGAGTGATTTGAAATTGGCACCAGCTGCTGAGCAAGCGCCCCCTCCCTTTCTTCAGCCTGTTCAACACTTCATGCATTTTCACCGGATCGCTTGGCTGCAGTTTCTTTGTTAACTTACGAAATTGCATATTAAATTACATAAAATGACACAGTTTAGTGAGAAAGGAATTTAGAATTTAGCCGTACTTCTGCCGAGGCCCGATAGTTCACCGTAGCCAGGTATCTTCATGGCCAAAGCGGGAACTGATTGCCATGGCCTTCGTCAATCCCCATTTTGGTCAAACGTGCGAAGTCGGAGGCTGGCGCGTAGCTCTGCCCAGAACTGGTGCCCCTGCATGGATGCTTGGAATGACGTTGCAAGTAAAGTGAAAACAAACGTGTTTGCACAGATCTCTCGTCTTAAAAAAAAGATGCCAATACAAACATGACTATGTGAGCAGCGTAGACACAGTGTCGGTTCTATTGACAGCCAGCGATGACTAGGAGCCAGCAGGCTTAGCTTGCTGGGCCGTCGAATTGGAAACTGGTGGTGCTTGCGACACAACTGCACGCATCTCGTAATAAAGTGCCTACCTACTCGATTCTAAAGCGCCCTCAATGTAATGTGCACCTGTTTGCCGTGAGCTAAAAAAAAGAAAACTCCTTTACAGTACTGCGTAACTCATGCTTTCATACAGAAATACAACTGCTGTCATGTGGAAAAACAAAGATTTACTCCCAAAGCACTAAAGTTGCGATGAATGAAAAAAAGTTTGTTTTGCCCGAAAGGCAAAGCATCGATTGCGATAGCAAATGAATAGACAGCTATACGAAGTAAGGATAGTAATTTAATCCATATAAGCTTGTATCCATATAAGCTTGTAAACATTCGCTTACCAACCCAATTAAGAAGCATGCTGTCACGTGTGCACAAGCAAACATGAACATATCACTTGATGACCACTTGATAGTGTCACGTGGTAGTGACGGTGAAGAAAGCAGCAATACGGTGGAATACAAAACTAGCTTTTATTGGGCGAACCTGTGCCCACAAAAACAGGCGACACTTATAGCACAACGATAGCGGCGAACACGGTCGGCGATCGTCGAGAAATCTGATCAGCGGGTCAAGCGCGTCGGCTTTTAAAGAACAGTCGTCGAGTGTTCCAGACTAATCGTTCGGACCCGCGTGCCTTCCACAAAGTTCTACACCATTCGGGTCAGGTGATGAAATCAGATAACATAAGGTTCGGCGACAACAGACAGCGGATAGAAGCATCGATAACTTTCCAGAAACTTCGGATACATGCATGCGCGTCCCACGCTGTGCGATTACATTTGTTAGGCGGCGAAACGTGGTTGCCCGATAAAGATGAGTACACGTGTCAATACCCTCCTCTTAAGAAGCATCGTCCTGATGCTACAAATATAAGAGAGCGAAACACAAAAGGACACTTATTAAACATAAGTAACAAAACAACGAGATGAAACAAAGTCCAAAGGTCAGTTACGCGAAGCCCCAAAGTTCATTAACGCTGGTAGTACGGCTTGAGTCGCACAACGTGGACTATTTCAGGTCGTGAGCGGCGCCGCTGTGATAGCGAAATGCCGTCTGGCACGACCTCATAGTCCAGTGCGCCAATACGTCGGATGATCTTGTACGGTCCGAAATAGCGACGCAAAAGCTTCTCGCTCAGTCCTCGTCGGCGTATAGGGGTCCAAACCCAAACACGGTCACCGGGCTGGTACTCGACGAAGCGTCGTCGAAGGTTGTAGTGTCGGCTGTCGGTCCTCTGCTGGTTCTTGATCCGCAGGCGGGCGAGCTGTCGGGCTTCTTCGGCACGCTGGAGATAGGTCGCGACGTCAAGATTTTCCTCGTCAGTGACGGGCGGCAGCATGGCGTCGAGCGTCGTCGTCGGGTTCCTGCCGTAAACCAGCTTAAATGGCGTGATCTGTGTTGTTTCTTGCACCGCCGTGTTGTAAGCGAAGGTTACATACGGCAGGACCGTGTCCCACGTCTTGTGCTCAACGTCGACGTATATCGCTAGCATGTTGGCGAGGGTCTTATTCAGGCGCTCCGTGAGACCATTCGTTTGCGGATGGTAGGCAGTTGTCCTCCTGTGGCTTGTCTGGCTATATTGCAGAATGGCTTGGGTGAGCTCTGCTGTAAAAGCCGTTCCTCTGTCGGTGATGAGGACTTTTGGGGCACCATGTCGCAGCAGGATGTTCTCGACGAAAAATTTCGCCACTTCGCTGCGCTGCCTTTTGGTAGAGCTTTAGTTTCAGCGAAGCGGGTGAGATAGTCCGTCGCCACGACGATCCACTTATTCCCGGATGTTGACGTCGGAAACGGCCCCAACAAATCCATCCCAATCTGCTGGAATGGTCGACGAGGAGGTTCGATCGGCTGTAGTAACCCTGCTGGCCTTGTCGGCGGTGTCTTGCGTCGTTGACAGTCTCGGCATGTCTTGACGTAACGGGCGACGTCGGTGGTCAGACGTGGCCAGTAATACCTTTCCTGTATCCTCGACAGCGTCCGGGAGAATCCTAGGTGCCCAGCGGTAGGATCGTCGTGTAAGGCGTGCAGTACTTCTGGACGCAGCGCCGACGGAACAACAAGAAGGTAGTTGGCGCGGACTGGTGAGAAGTTCTTCACGAGTAGGTTGTTTTGAAGCGTGAACGAAGATAATCCACGCTTAAATGCCCTAGGGACGTCGGTGTGCCCTTCCAAATACTCGACTAGGGCTTTTAGCTCCGGGTCCCCTCGTTATTGTTCGGCGAAGTCTTCCGCGCTTATTATTACAAGGAAGGCGTCGTCAGAGTCCTTCCATGTTTTTCTGGTCACGAAACTCCGCCGTCACGCTATGGGAGAGGTTCATATGCTGCCCAAAGATGCCGCGACGCGGCGCCACTGTGCCACAGAGGGCATCGTTCGCGTACCGAAACACGTGCGCAGTGCGAGGCGAGCTGAGTGATCGGGTGGGTTCTGTGCATGTGCTGCGCTATTTTTCGAGTGCTGGGCTGTTTAGTTGAAGTGGCGGGGTGGGACAACGATGACGAACACGTGTTGCAAGTAACAGCTGAAGAAGTAGAATGGTGGTATCTCTAACAAGCCATTAAAAAAAAATTGCTGTATTTGTGATGTGCCGACTTGTGTTCGTTTCAGAGTTGTTTTGCCATGTGTTATGAAATGCTTATGCTTTACACTTTCTTGTTTATAGAAACAATCGATTATGCATTTTGTATTTATTGTCATTCGTTTGCTGGTGTTTGTTTCCTGCCCCCCAGTGCATATCTCTCACGTTTTATGTTTTTTTACGCCTATTATATCAGTGTCATGCTTTTAACAAACTTCTTGCATAGTGAATGGTGGACCATTCGTGACCGGACGCCTCTGTGCTGTCTGTATTTCGCTCCGCTTATTTTACATGATAAATAAATGATCGTGCTTGTATGTTGTCTTTGCACCAGCACGTTCTATTTCTTTTCTTAATCGAATTATAAAGTTTTTTTTTTGTTTCATTTTTCGACCATGATAAGAATATCAGGGCCGGTGATTGCAGCATTTTAACACATTGTAAATAGTTGTGCATTAGGAACCAAAATACCTAGTCTCGTCGTTTCTGCGTCGAAACCACGAGCAGCGTGAATAGAGCAGCGAGCAGTAAGCTGGGCTTACTGACGCTTCTAAACGACTGCTTGCTAAGGCAATTGCCTAATTACAATACAGCTAGTTTCAACTGTGCAGGTCCTAACAGTGCACGTTCGCCTTAATCCATTGCTCAAAGCCGCACCGAAGACATTTAGTAGCGAAGTTTGTCTTGCATTAATCCTACCTAAATCTCATTCAGAAATGGCATGGCTTTGCAGAGAAATCTTAAGCGCACGGATTCTTTGTCATTAAGTATTCTACGGTAGCAGCTCTTTGCAATAACAATTTCATTATTTTGATCTCCTTATAAGTTACTGCCCACAGTCAGTCCTTCTCTACCACAGTTTAACAGAAAGTGAACACTGTGCTTGGCGAACAATATGGCGCTATGTGCAACGGAGAGTTGGCGCTTATACTTACGGGTAAGCGGGGGTGCAACAGCCCATATGTTTGCATCTGGTGATAAGTGGGACCACTGGCGCTTTGTTGCGAATGCGCGGTGTTTAATTTCAGGCAAATATTAAAGAGCGGAGCCCACCGAAGTGTTGGGGCGAACGGCGATGATGAAGAAATCTGAACCGATACCCCTCGGCCGTGTACAGCGGACGCATTTCGACGGGGGCGAAATGCAAAACCCCCGTTTATTTAAATTTAGCTGCATTTTAAAGGAATTTAGTAGCGAAGTTTGTCTTGCATTAATCCTACCTAAATCTCATTCAGAAATGGCATCGCTTTGCAGACCTTTAGGTGCATTTAAAGACATTTAGTAGCGAAGTTTGTCTCGCATTAATCCTACCTAAATCTCATTCAGACATTTATTTACGTTTATTTAAATTTAGGTGCATTATAAAGGATCCCAGGTGGTCAGAATTAATCCTGAGTCCCCCACTACGGTGTGCCTCATAATCGTATCGCAGTTCTAGCTCTTAAAATCCCAGTCTTTTTTTTTCTTTTTTTGGTCTGAGACCGCCGCAAGCTCCATGTTATGAGCGGCTTTCTTTTTGTCCCGGGCGCTCATATCATGGCAGAAGACGCGCTCAGGCAGTAGTTTAAGCATACTCAATGTAAAAAAATAGTTACGTGAAACTCATGCGACGGTTCAGAAAGTTGAGAAAGCTGAAATACCGAGGCGGCCTCACACACAACCACAGCGGTAGCGGCGTTCGCATGCCCTCTCATGCACGGTTGCGCCTCTAGCGGCGGGCGCTGGCTGTATATGAAACTGAGGCGGCAGTTTTGTGACCAGAAAAAAAATGGAAGGACTCTGGCGTCGTCATCCTCGTCATCTTGCGGCGGCGGGTCAATGGGGGCGCGTGATAGGCAATCGGCATCTGAGTGTTTTCGTTCGGACTTGTATGTTACAGTGATGTCGTATTCTTGTAGTCTGAGGCTCCACCGTGCCAGCCGTCCTGAAGGGTCCTTTAAGTTAGCTAGCCAACACAATGCGTGATGGTCGCTGACCACATTGAATGGCCTGCCATAGAGGTAAGGGCGAAATTTTGCTGTAGCCCAAACGATGGCGAGGCATTCCTTCTCGGTTGTAGAATAATTGCCTTCCGCTTTTGACAACGACCGCCTAGCGTAAGCTATCACGTGTTCATGTCCATCTTTTTTCTGGACTAGGACGGCACCGAGGCCTAGGCTACTGGCGTCAGTATTTCGGTATCGGCGTGCTCGTCGAAGTGCACAAGTACGGGCGGCGACTGCATGCGTCGTTTGAGTTCTTGAAATGCGTCGGCCTGCGGCGTTTCCCACTTGAACTCGACGTCACATTTAGTTAGCTTTGTCAGCGGCTCAGCGACGCGTGAAAAGTCCTTGACAAATCGCCTGTAGTAGGTGCACATGCCAAGAAATCTACGCACTGCCTTCTTGTTGATGGGCTGCAGGAACTTTGCAATGGCAGCTGTCTTCTGTGGGTCGGGGCGGACTCCAGACTTGCTGATAACGTGGCCTAGGAACAGAAGCTCATCGTAAGCGAAGCGGCACTTTTCTGGCTTCAGAGTGAGCCCTGATGACTTGATGGCATCTAGTACTGTTGCAAGCCGCCTAAGGTGATCGTCGAAATTTCCGGCGAAGACAATGACGTCATCCAAGTAAACGAGACAGGTCTGCCACTTCAGTCCTGCTAAAACCGTGTCCATCACGCGTTGGAACGTTGCAAGCGCCGAGCACAGTCCAAATGGCCTCGATGACGTCGAAAAGCAGCCTTTGTATCGTCGGAGCAGACTTCTGAGCTGCTGTTGCTTAATCACGAGGAGACCTGGATTAATGTCGTAGTCTGGTTCGGGAACCATGGTCGTCGGGGTAGATGCAGCGGAATCTGAGAGGACAAACGCGTTGCTGGTTTCCAGAATTTCCTCGATGTACGCGATCGTCGTGCCCTTGTTGATGTGCTTGAACTCCCGGCTGAAGTTTGTCAGCAACACTTCAGTTTTCCCTCTATGCAGTCGAGCGATCCCTCTTGCGACGCAAATTCCACGGTCTAGCAGTAGACGTTGGTCGCCTTCGATGACGCCTTCTACGTCAGCGGGTGTTTCGGTGCCGACCGAAATAACGATGCTGGAGCGAGGCGGGATGCTCACTTGATCTTCGAGCACACTCAAGGCGTGGTGACTACGAGGGCTCTCCGGCGGCATCGCTTTATCTTCCGACAGCGTTATTGACTTCGACATCACGTCGATGGTTGCGCTGTGTTGGTCCAGGAAGTCCATACCGAGAATGACGTCTCGTGAACACTGTTGGAGGATAACGAAGGTGGCAGGGTAAGTCCGGTCATGAATGGTTATTCTTGCCGTGCAGATTCCAGTCGGCGTGATGAGGTGTCCTCCAGCGGTCCGAATTTGAGGGCCTTCCCATGCGGTCTTAACTTTCTTCAACTGGGCGGCGATGTGTCCACTCATTACGGAGTAATCAGCCCCTGTGTCCACTAAGGCGGTAACTGCGTGGCCGTCCAGAAGCACCTCGAGGTCGGTGGTTCTTTGTCTGGCGTTGCAGTTAGGTCTTGGCGTCGGATCACGGCTGCGTCGCGTTGACCTGTGGCTGGTATGTGACGTCGTCAGGTCGTCTTTCGTCGTCGCATTCTTTCTTTCCAGACTTCGTCGGGACGGTGGCGTGTCGTTATGTCGTCGAGGTAGTTTCTTCGGCGTCTTCGGCGGCGGCGGAGGGTCTTCGTCAGTTCGACGGACAGCAACCGCACCTCCATCGGTTGCTGCTTTTAGTTTTCCAGATATGGGCTTGCTGACCGGCCCTGGGCTGGGCCAATGAATGGTCGGCGCTGCGGCGACAGGTAGCGGCCTGGTGATGGCGAACGCGACGGTCGTCGAGAGCTCCACTGAGTAGCCGCGAGGTAGTCAGCGATATCGCGAGGGCGTTCACCTTGCTGCGGGCGCGGAGCGTTGACGCCGAAACCTCGCAGTCCCATCTCCCGGTATGGACATCGTCGGTAGATGTGACCCGCTTCTCCGCAGTGGTAGTGGCGAACCTGTGCCCACAAAAACAGGCTACACTTATAGCACAACGATAGCGGCGAACACGGTCGGCGATCGTCGAGAAATCTGATCAGTGGGTCAAGCGCGTCGGCTTTTAAAGAACAGTCGTCGAGTGTTCCAGACTAATCATTCGGACCCGCTTGCCTTCCACAAAGTTCTACACCATTCGGGTCAGGTGATGAAATCAGATAACATAAGGTTCGGCGACAACAGACAGCGGATAGAAGCATCGATAACTTTCCAGAAACTTCGGATACATGCAGGCGCGTCCCACGCTGTGCGATTACATTTGTTAGGCGGCGAAACGTGGTTGCCCGATAAAGATAAGTACCGTATTTATTCGCGTATAACCCGCACCAAAATGTGAAAAAACGCGTTTAAAAAGTGGGGGTGCGGGTTATCTGCGAATTTTTTCCTTGGGAGGGGGGGGGGGGGGGTCGGCTTCACCGCAATGTGCGGCGGCCTCCCCGTGTAGTCCGCCATCCCCATCGTCATCGACGCTTGTCAAGCCGATGAAGGGCCAACGAAAGGCCAGCATTGTTGAGCCTCGCGTTAGGCGCTGTTTAGTGTACTTACCCCAGTTTGCACTGTTTGCCTGCTTTGTTTTGGCATCATGAGTGCGACTCGACGGCAGTGTTTCACAGCGAAAGAGAAGCTAAAGATTATAGCCGCTGCCGAAGAAATCGGCAACAGAGCTGCTGCAAGACAGCATGACGTCGACGAGTCGTGCATTCGCGACTGGAGGAAGAAAAAAGAGAGTCTCGAAGCAACGAACCGGGACAGGCGAGCGTTTCGGGGTCCGAAGACTGGCGCGTACCCCCACCTCGAGACGCAGCTTGCGAAGTTCATTGAGGAGCAGAGAAGTCGTGGCCACGCTGTTTCGACTGAGATGGCGCAAATGGAAGCCCTGAAGTTGGCCCGGGAATTGAACATTCCACGTGAGTTTCGTGCAAGCCGTGGATGGCTTCAGCGCTTCATGCGAAGACATGGATTTTCTATGCGGCGGCGAACAACCATGTGCCAGCGGCTTCCTGAAGCCTACGAGGAAAAGTTGTTGAACTTTCAACGATATGTGATCGCACTTCGGAAGGAGCACAGCTATTTGCTGTCTCAGGTGGGAAATGCTGATCAAACACCTGTGTACTTTGAGATGCCGATGGACACGACCATGGAAAAAAAGGGCTCCAAATCAGTCAGCGTGCTGACCGGCGGAAATGCCAAGCTGCGCTGCACAGTCATGCTATGCGCTTTGGCTGACGGCACGAAACTGCGCCCGTATGTCATTTTCAAACGCAAGACGCTACCTAGCATTCCACTGCCCCCAGGAATCGTTGTGCGTGCGGAAGAAAATTCGTGGATGAACAGTGGCCTAGTCGGTGACTGGCTTCGAGTAATCTGGGAGCGAAGACCAGGTGCCTTGCTGGCACGCCGGTCGATGCTCGTACTAGATTCCTTCAGAGGCCACTGCACTGATGCGGTGAAGGCTCGCCTTGCCGAGACCAGCACCGACCTCGTCATAATACCTGGCGGCATGACGTCCATGCTACAGCCACTCGACGTGTGCCTGAACAAGCCGTTCAAGGCACACGTGAAGCGGCTGTATGCCCAGTGGATGGCCGACGGCATTTACGCCCTCACACCGACGGGACGCGTGCGAAGGCCTGATATTCCATTGCTGTGCCAGTGGATCGTGGATGCGTGGAAAGCGATACCGGCCGATTTGGTGCGGAAAAGCTTTAAAAAATGTGCGATCAGTAATAGTTTGGATGGTTCCGAGGACGACTACGTCTTTGAGAGTGGCGATGAAGCCTCGGATGGCAGTAGTGAGAGCGGCGACGATTAAGAATCGGATAACCAGTGACGTGGTGGCGGTCGTTTGAATAAATGTTCTGAAAACGAAATGATCACTGAGTGTGAGTTGCATCTTTCTAGCGCTCATTTTTTTTTTTCAGGTAAACGTGCGGGTTATACGCGAGTTTTTTTTTTTTTTTTCCGCCGAGTTCAAAGTTAGGGGTGCGGGTTATACGCAGGGGCGGGTTATACGCGGGTAAATACGGTACACGTGTCAATATTAATATGCTGGAGTGAGGAAGTGCGCTAGCAGGAGCGAGCGAATTTACCTTTGTGCTGCCTTTCGCTTCAATGCGAACTAAGTGACGAGAACAGAGGGTGGTGCGCCTAGATGTGTGGACTCTGTCCGCATCGCAGATCGCTTTCAAGATAAGGTCCGCGTGGCCACGCCGTACGCAGCAGCTGTGGGAGTAGAGCACCTCTGATTCTGTTTGCGCCAGTCCTGCATGCAAGTTTCAGAAACTCCAAACGCCGGTGATGCAGCCCGATTTTCATCCGTCTCCACTCACATGATCACTTTCCTTTTAATTGCGGCAACACGACAAACTCGGAATGGTCTTTGCAGTCGGCATTTCTGTGCTGATAGAGCAAATGCAGAAACAGGAAGACAGACTGTGGACCAACCTAAGCACATGTACTACAGCACATGGAGGAAGCTATGGCAGCTAGGCTCGAATCGCATACGAGGTGACCTTTTTGAAAGGCCGATGGTGATATGGTAACGCAGATTCATGGTTGTACTCAATTCTAACGTGCACGCAATTTTTGGACCTGTTTTATCGCGAAAAATGTGTGCATTGGATTCGAATAAATAATGGCATGCTGGTCAGCACAACGTGTACACAATTACCGTATGTATTTGAATCTAGGCCGATAGTTTTTTTTCAAATAATCATATTCCAAACTCTAGGGTCGGCTTAGATTTGAGGATTTTAAAAAACGTGCATTTTTCAATTGAAACTGCTAAATATAGTGCATAGCTCGCACCATCTAGAAAAGTCAGTATCGCAGCCGTTACTAGCAGTGCCAGTAGCCAACCGTACACAGGCGAGGTCGCCATTTTGACCTGTGTCGTGTCGGCCGTATCGGTGTGCGGCGTGATGTTATCGCGATGGCACCAAGCAGGAAATGCCACTACAGTGCCGCTTTCAAGCGAAAAGTTGTGATAGCCGCAGAGGCATCGTTGAATCTTCAAGCCGGGCGGGACTTCGGCGTCGACGAGAAAAACGTCCGTCGTTGGAGGGGACAACGACAGCAGCTTTTTGCGTCCGCCGCTACGAGGATGGCATTTAGCGGACCAAAGAAAGGCCGTCACCACGAAGTGGAGACAGTTTTGGCCGACTTTGTTCGGACGCGGAGAGCAGCTGCCCTTCCAGTGACAACAGAAGTGCTCCAAGCGAAAGCTAGGGAACTTTCGAGGGAGCGAGGCCTAACGCCAAAAGATTTCAAAGCCAGCCGGGGCTGGCTTCAGAAATTCATGAAGCGCTTCGGCTTCAGCCTCCGACGTTGCACTTCAATCACCCAGAAGCTGCCAAGTGGTTTTGAAGAAAAGCTGACAGCTTTTCAGCGCTACGTGCTGCGAAAGAGAGAAGCGGCAGGCTACAACCTTAGGCAAATCGGCAACGCCGACCAGACGGCTGTGTATTTTGATATGCTAGTGGCGTACACCGTGAATGAAAAGGGTGCCAAGGAGGTGAAGGTGCACTCTGTGGGCTACGAGAAGCAGCGCGCAATTGTGATTCTGTGCTGCACAGCTGATGGACATAAACTTATATGATATTTAAAAGGAAGACACTGCGTGCTCGAGAAACTTTCCCAAGAAATGTCATTGTGCGGGCAAATGAGAACGGGTGGATGACGGGTGTGATGGTGGAAGAGTGGGTTAAGACTGTGTGGTGACGGCGTTTAGGAGCCCTTTTGACAAAGAGCTTGCTCCTTGTCGTCGACTCTTACTGTGGGCACTTGACCGACAACGTGAAGGCTGCGCTCGCCCAAGCTAACACGGACCTCGCTGTCATACCGGGCGGCATGAGGGGCCATTTGCAGCCACTTGATGTCTGCAACAAACCTTTCAAGGATCGTCTGCGGAAATATTACACGACTGGTTGACTGACAAAGACCACATGCTAATGGCAACGGGCCGCATCAAATGTGCATCGCTGTCACAGCTGGCGGGCTGGAATGAATGACATCCAGGTACATCCAGGAATGACATCCCAGGTACTTTGATCGTGCGCGTCTTTAAAAAGTGCAGCATATCTAATGCGCTTGACGGTACCGAAGATGGTGCACTTTTTGAAGGTGACAGTGACAAGGAACACAGCGACGACGACGTTGAATGAGCTCTGCACGTTCAGATTCAATAAATACTGTTTGCATTTTGTGAAGACTGTCTTTGCTTTTTTTGTTCGGCCTACATTTGAAGTAAAATATTTTTTTGTTGTTGGCTTCGGACTTTAGAGGGTCGGCTTAGAATTGGGGTCGGCCTAGATTCGAGTAAATACGGTATGTTGTTCTTAAATGGCAATACGGTTGATTTTATTGTTGCCGACGGTAAGGAATGAGCATGCCAGGCCAGCCTGCGATCGCTACGAGATGGTACTGGCCTAGGTCGCTGGCTGCCGGATCCCTGGCTGACAGCCCTTGAATTTTGCTCTGTGACTGAGCAAGGCCTTCCCCGCACACTTTCTTGGATTATCTTTCACCATGGGGGGTTGCTTGCTCAGAATTTTGCAGTAATGTTTCCAAAAGTAGACAGATTAAAACTTTGCACGTGTTAGCATTAATTTATAGAATGTGCAGTTTTCTTGCGGAAGCGCCGATGCCAGTATTGACACCACTGGCGGCTGAACGAGGCAATTGAATGAGGCGCTGCTGTATCGAAAGGGCATCCGCTTGCTGCCTATTTGGGTTATGAGGCAAACAGTGCACCTCAGAAGCTAAATAATGAGTCAGCTTAACATTACATAAATATGTACACCTGTGTACGTAGTCACATTTAACTTAGGGAAGTGGCGGCGAGTGCGACTGGCAGCTTTCAAGAATTAAATGTGGACACATAAATTGTGGACACATAAAAAGAATGAAGTGGACACATAAAACACTTCTAGCGTTTTACGTGTCCACTGTATGAAATGAATTGTTTACTTCAAATCAGTAGGGTCAAAACTGATCTGTAAAAGCAGTTTCCTTCATCCTAATGGCTTAATTAGGTTCAAGTCAGTCTCTCGAGGTTCGTTTCTCGAGAAGTTAGAATTGCAATTGAAAATTTTTAATCAGCTGCATCTGTTTATGTCGAGTCGAGATACTACCTGCATTGAACATCAGAAATGTCCTTTTGAAAATGCCATGTAGAAGTTGGGAGCATGGTGGCTTTATGTTCGAACTACAGGGCAGATTCAATTTCAATTCAATTCAATTCTTTATTTGCAGACATAGAACACACAGAAATACCAGAACTGGTTGGACCCATAGCCACAGGCTAGTGTCGGGTCCAATGTAAAATGAATAACAATTGCAAGTACAAAGCAATTAAAATACATCACGTGCATACACATATTTGTCGCATACCATTAAGTTGCACGAGCGTACACAATGAAATGCGAAACAGTGAAAAGCATCTTATACTATTAAACATTTCTAAGTAAATACAATACACTAGTTAGGAGGATTGCAGGCAAGTTTCTGCATTATTATGAATACACAATATTAATCTAGACAAAATCGAAACACTGCAGGTGTCAGCGAGTTACTAAAGAAAAGAAAGGACATCATGATTGTTACCATTGAAAAGCATTATTGAGGCTAAGCAAGTATTTCTTAAGTACCGATGAAAAATTATTTGCTTGTTTTATTTCTGCTGGTAGTTTATTCCAAATTTTTGGCCCTGAAAACTAGCAAACGTTGTCTGTAAATATTTTAAGTTGGAGGAAGATTAAGATTACCGCACGTTTGATTTCTGGTCGCACGATAAGATGAGTAAAATATAGATACATGAAAAGGGAGGTTGTGTTTAACAATGTTGAATACACACGTGGCAATTTTTAATTCGTGTATCTTGTCATATGGCAACACATTCATTCTATTAAATAAAATCAGACTTGGTTTATCGTAACTTGAATGGGTAATTATTCTCAGGGCGCGCTTTTGAAGTTTGCATACAGGTTCAAGATAAGTTTTGTATGTCGTACCCCATGATTCATTACAATATGTGATATGGCTATGGATGAGTGCAAAATATAAAATACGCAGTGTGTTAGTATCGAGACTATGCCGTGCTTGTGAGAGCGCATAGCATCCTGATGCGAGCTTTTTACAAACTGCGCTTATTTGTTCTTGCCAGTGCAGATTGCTGTCGAAAATCACGCCAAGAGATTGAAATGAGTTGAGTTCGTCTAATGGAAAATCGTTTATTTCTAAATGTAATGATTTAGCTGGAAAGGTATTGTTACGCGTTCGAAATACCACATACTTGGTTTTACTAACGTTAATCGTAAGTTTGTTCATTGAGAACCATTCACTTGCTTTTTTTAACTCTTTGTTTGCTTTAGTTTCAAGATCACAAGTGTTATCGGCTGTTACTACAATACAAGTGTCGTCGGCGTACATAAGGGTTTCACTTGTACCAAAAATAAGTGGGAAGTTGTTAATGTATAATGAAAATAAAAGGGGTCCAAAGACGGATCCTTGAGGGACTCCAGTGCGCATATGCTTAGGCGATGATGCAATATTGTTCATTCTTACTACTTGTACTCGTTCATGAAGGTAATCAGTAAGAAGATCTAATGAGCTACCGCGGAAGCCATAATGTTGTAGTTTATGTAAGAGTATGTTGTGATCAACTGTATCGAATGCTTTTTTTAGGTCCAGGAATATGACACATACAAGTATATTATTTTGCAATGCTTCATTAATCATTTGAGTTAACGTTAACACTGTTGACGAAGTTGAATGATTCGGACGAAAGCCATGTTGCTGTGGGCACATAACCTTGTACTTATCAATAAATTTGTGGAACCGATGCGTTAGAATTTTTTCAAATATAGTATTAATGGTACTGAGCACGGATATCGGCCTGTAATTGCAAGGGTCATTTCGGTCTCCCTCTTTGAAGATAGGGACAACCTTAGCTATCTTCAGCTGAGACGGATATCTAGAACAGTTCACGGAGTGGTTAAACAAGTGGCATAATACTGGCCCTAACATATCTATATTCTTTTTTATCATTCGAATAGAAATACCATCTAGTCCGGAGGCTTTAGAGACTGACATCTTATTGACTGTTGCCATCACGTCTTCAAGTTCAATGGTATACATAACGAAAGTGTTAGGTATGGGACTCTGGAAGATAGATATATTTTCTGATTCACTAAACTTTTCAGCCAGGGATGGACCGATACATGCGAAGTATGTGTTAAAATTCTCTACAACGTCATTATCAGTGGTTTCAGGAAGCACAGTTAGCTTGCGTTGTTTTCCTGTGATTTCGTTTATAATTTCCCACAGCTTTTTTGTGTTACCAGCGGTCTGTGTAATTAGGTGAGCATAATAGGCCCTTTTGCGCGATCGAATCATAGCGACAGATTTATTCCGCTGTACTTTGAGTTGCTGTAAGTAGTATATGTCATCTTTATTATGGCGCCATTTGTCATGCCAGTATTCTTTGGCCTTAAGTGTTTGAAGTATGTGCTTGTCATCCAAGGGCACATGGGCGTATCATGTCGACCCTTCGAGACCTTGCGATTACTCCTATCTACGGCGATATTAAGATATGCAATTAGGTTATTTATTTCAATGTCGATATCCTCGTTCAAAATTTCACTGAAATTAATGCGAAGGATTTCTTCTCGTAATAGAGAAGAAATTGATCGATTGACTGCATGAAGTGCATTTTTTCTAGATTGTGAGGCTTCTGTTAGCACTTTTGTCATGTTGGTGCTGCCCTGAGCCTTTGTGGTCTCTCTTAATTTCTCAATGCTTGATCCTTTAATTGCATCAGACCTGTTTCAGAGGTATACTTGGCTCTATGGACAGTCTGCCTCATATTTAGGCCTAGTGTTCTGATAGTAATTAGTCAACTGTGATTTAATAGTAATAATAATTAGCATGATACAACTAGCCACGGCTTCTTTACTCGCAAAATAAATTTTCATGGCTATGGCACTTAGATTCTAGGTAGACGTTAGCTTTGTTAAGTGGAGAAGAGTGGTTTTTCTTGATGCTGTAGGTCTCTGTAAATCTAAAACCTAGTTTTGGTAAAGAACCTTATATGGTTCAGGTTAGGGCTATAGTCCTCTTTTCCTATTTGTTTACTTCTCCAACTCTCATCTGCTACTACTATCACTGGTTATTATATATTCCAAGATGGGCCATTCAGCACTTCAGAACCTCTGATTGGCTAGCTGATTTGTGAAAGACAAGTAGTGCTGTGATGAAGATAGTTGCAAGATGAAAAAATGGTGCTATCTTCACAACAGACCTTAGTTTCAGTTTTGGGTTGCTACAGGTTGATGGCACCTCCTCTTACGGGCTAGTCATGCTAAGAAGTTTAAAGATTACCATTGCAAAACTGAAGCGTTTAGAAATCCATATTTTCCTCAGACTATTACGGAATGGAATATACTGTCTCCTGCAGCGGCTGCCTGTGATGCCGTGGATTCAGTTTTAAAAGTTCTTAAAGAAATGATATAAATGTACGAGGCATATCGACTACCCTCCCTCCATTTTTTCTTTTTTCAACCTGTCCTACATGATTGTGCGCATGTGTTTTCTGATGCTTTCTTTCTGACGTATATTTACACACCCATTTCACTATGTTGGTCTGACAGGATGATATGTTGTGAAACTGTTTGCCATGCGTCGTATACATGTATTTTTCTGGTTTTCTGCTTTTCTATCTCTTGTGTTTGCTAACCTAGTGCCAAAAGCAGTTTGCTTATTTTATTGTAATGCTTTCAAATTGTTAGCACTAAATGCTGTGATTTTGCAAATGACACGCCTTTCATCTCTTCTTCAATTGTTGAGTGCTATGTCGTTCTGCTCAAGCTTCGCACTTTGCATTCAATCTATTGTTTTTGTGTTACCTTTTTGTTCATTTCTTTGACCACTCCTGCTTAAGGCCTCTCACCAGAGGTAAGCAGTACTCTTGAAATAAACAGATAAATATTGGCCTTGAGCTCCACCAATGGAGAGGCTGCCACTTCCATTGGCATGGCATTCTAGTTAGGATCATGGGATGACATCTTGTCTCACCCTTTGCTATAGGAGCAAGTGGGAAACAAGTCCGTCATAAAACATGTGAAGTTGCACTGTTACTGTGTTTGCCTTTTTTTGACATCAATTGCAGTTGATTTGTGTGTTTAGAGGTTTGTACTGCAGTACTATGTTTGCAAGAGGTATTTCTCTACGAATGAGTTCAACATTGCGGTTTATTGTTCAGTTCTGCAATGTAGAATGTACGTTCCGAAACCCTGTGTCTCACCAGAGCTCAAAAGTCAAGATACTGAGATAAGCCTAGCTACTAAACCTCCTAAATAAAGCTGCAGTGCTGTTTCAGCAAGCTCTTCCACAAGAAATATTCTGTGCACAAATTAGAAAACATTGTGTGCTTAGCGGATGACATGAATTAAACAGCATGAATGCATGCTCGTTAGCCTTACCAAGCATTAAATGAAAGTTAACTTATGACTGTTGGTAAAGGTTAACAAAAGTAGGTAAAGGCATTTTTTTTCCTCATAGTATTGTACTACTATGACAGAGCCTTTCAGTATGGCCTCTCTGTTGCCATGAGCCCATTGAAAATAGCGAGCTTCAAGTGTCAACAAACCTGTAGGCAGCTTTATTGGTTCATGAACATGAGATATGTAATTATAGTGTTGGTAAAGAAAAATAATGGATTAAAGCTTGTATTGTGTAGCTTTTGCATGCTATGGGTTATCACATGTCTACTACACATGGCTGTAGGCCAATTATTGTCTACTTGGCACTTCAGTTGGTGTGTTTCCTATATACTTCTCTCCTCCCCATCTGATTTCCTCAACAACTGTGCCATTTCCGTGGTCGCTTCTGTTGTTTTGTTGGTGTTCTTGGAATGCCAGTTCTAGGGTTGCCATCAACCGTTGTTTGACAATACCCTGCTTCCTAAAACAGTGCAGGGAGCTGGAAAGTCTTGCAGAAAACACTTCAACTTATTGTATTATGCAGAGCCTGTCGCAATTTATGTGGTAATGCTTTTAATTGCATAGTTTAAGAAACTTACTTTTCTTGTTACCAAAGTTGCATTCATTTCAAATTAATTTTTGCAGTTTGGCATCACTGTTGGTCTCAATCATCAGTGTTGCCAATGTCCATATGCTTATAATTGAAGGGGCTCGCACATCTGAAAATTATGTTGAAAAAAAAAAAATATTTTGGATGTTTCTTCACACAACCTTGAGGTGATAAAAAGTACAGAAGCGCACCAGTGTGGCTCGAGGAATAAGTTGATGAAAAACTGTTCTTGGCAGTGGCTTATGTGTATTAATCTCTGACGTTACGTGGTACGTCAACCTGTTTCATTACAATGTGTCGCTACTGTGTGTCAGCTCATTTAATCCTTTTGTAACTTTCTGCATTGTGTTAAGAATACATTTCCTTATTTGAGGGATAGAAACGTAGTTCTCTCCGAGTTTTTGAGATGTGGCCTTGCTATATTGCCATCACAATCTGGAGACATTTTTGATGTTGTGGACATTGCCTCTATTAGTTGTGAAAAAAACTCGCAAATGTCTCGAAAACTATCTCTACAACGTATCAAATCAAGCATGCGGAGCCTAACCATGGCATCCTACCTACAGTCATCTGTGGCAGTGTCTGACATTCAACCACGTGATTGTATTCAAGAGGGAATGCCACAATCTGTCCTTGAGGCGAATATATGTTGCTGCCAAATAAATGGGGTGTGTCTTTGTTTTGGCTCTGGCACCAGCATATATATCTACGCATTGCATTAGTGCTCAGGGTGTGCCTGTGCTCTTGGCCACGTTGGCAGAGCCCTCTTTGTGGCATTCTCAACCATGCCCCTAAGGCTGGAGTCACACAAATGGACGGATTGAGTCTACAGATGAGTGTGATGTGGCTCAACTGCAATGAATCGGGCTGCTAGCAGATTGTCTGCAGTGTCCTTATATGTGAAATTGAATCTGCGGCAGCAAGCCACGTCATGCTCGTGCAGATTGAATTGGTGATCTATCCACTTTGTGAATTCAGCCTAAACAAATGGAAGGTGTCCAGTGCAGCATGGGCTCTTGTGTGCATGCTGAGCACATTTATCTTGTCTTGCACAGGCAGTTTATGTGCATGCACATGTGATTGCCAATGATGACCACTGCCTTGACGACCACCATATGTGCATGCACATGTATTACTGTTGGCACATTTTATAATTTTTAAGGCAGAAAGCTGGGCTAGTTGGTGGTTATTCGTATAAGGGGACATTGCACTAGCACGTAAAAAAGGTTCTGTCTGTGTCATTTCTTACGCGCTAGTGCAATGTCCCCTTATACATTTTATAATCATGCTAAGGAAAAGGAGGGTTGGTGTGAAGGGCTACGTTATGGTGTAAAAGGTCGTGCATGATTGACAAAGGAAACTAAAGCACATCTCTTGTTGAAGTCTTGCTTCTGTTGTGCTGAAGCCTTCTTTATGCATTGGCTTCCTTTGTCAATATGAATGGTTGCTCAAAGGTACTTTGTAGCTACAAGCTTAGAATGAATGGCAGGCTTGGGATTATGTTTAAGTTGTTTTTAAGGATAAGCAAGAGTATTCGGCTGCCTGCCACAGAGAGTGCAACTGATTTTTGGTCATAGAGACCTGCTTGTGTGACTTGCATTGAAAGTGCTCTGTTGAACTTTTTTGTTACATTTCATTCCAACTTCATTTAGATGAAAAACATTGTGCTAACTTGTGGCCAGTGCAATGTTTCATGACACTATTTCTTTTTCTTTTTTTCTTTCTCAACAGCTGCAGCCCCATCCAAGGCAGCAAAAGTGCATGAAGAAGATCCCGACATGATGGAACTTGCTAAGTGGGCTTCTTGAACAAATGACTGCTTTTCACATTGCCTGTTTCTTGATGCTTGCAGGCAGCACTTTCAGTAAGTAGAAATGAGTTTGTTGATTCTGTCATGATTTATGTTCATCATGATCTAAACAAAAGGTTTCGAATAATTTTGCCACCTTTAAAGGTGCTCTGCAACACATTCGGTTGATAAATAAACCATATTAGTTGCAATAAAATGCTGTCATGGACAGCTGTGCCATTAATTGCTAACTTTTGCACAGCAGGAAATTTGCAGCTCTAAAGTTCGATCATGGGTTCTTGCAACTTTGTCTCGGCCATCTTTCACTGCTCTTATATGGTAACTCTATGACTATTGGCCAAATTGCAGATTGTGTAACAAAAAATTATTACGTGGAGCAAAAGCAAGAAAATGTTAAGCAGTTCCATCATTCTTTATAGTTGTTTGCTCTGTAAAAAAAAAGATAATGACCACTGCCTCAAAAAGTGCAATAACAAAAATTCATTTATCACTACTGCTCTTCAGCAATCTGGAGCCTGCTCGAGTCATGCTCCCTGATATGTACTGCAAGATCATTTCATTGCTAAAGTTTCATTTACCGTCCTGCTTACATTGCATTTGCGTACTCTGCTACAGGTTTCAGATTGTGAATTCTCTGTAAGCAGCTGGAGTCATGTGAATGTGGGCCAAAGCTATCATTGGTTGCTGCTAAAAAGCCAGATGCTTCAAGGCATGCAACAGAACTGCATTGCTTGCTCACTTTTCCGACCAGATGCCTTATCATCGTTTGAAAAGTGACAGCAAACTTATTATTAATCAAGAGTGAACATGTTGAGCTGCCACTGCTGTGAATGGTCAAATTCATGTTTTAAGCAAGTCTCGAAGCACCCGCTCCATAAGCAAACAACATGGTTCATGTAGCACCAGTTCTGCTCCTTGCACTTGCAGTCCACCAAGCTCACTCCCAGTGGTGCTCAAGGCTCACAAAGGGTGCACATGAGCCAACATGCTTGCATGTTTATATTGGCAGTGTACTGCCCTGCTTGTGGTAACATAACACAATCATTCTTCTTTCTGGTGGCCCTTTTACATGCATTGGTCTAAACTCTCATAAACTGCAGTCTGTATGCTATGCACCTTGCTGCTTCCTGTTTTCATTCCCAAGCTAAGCAGTTTTTTAAACGTGTATCCCATGCAAACATTGTAGCCATTTTGTAGACAAGAAATTTGTGGCAGGGCTCCTACTGCCCTGTGTTCAAGCAAATTTAATGTATTTATCATGTGGTAACTTGAGCGGTGCCTCATAGCTTTACATTGAAGGGACTCTCACTAGTTCGAACTCTTCCTTTTTAGAAACCAAATTTCAGTGTCCTTGGAGTTAAAATTTATTAGATTAGCCTGTGCACGCTAACACGTATGGGGCATTCTCGTTATAAGAATATGTGAGAAGACTGTCCACAAGTTGAAGTGTGATGGAAAACATTGTGTGCCCACACAAGAGAAAATTGCTAGAGGCTCATGGTTTTTATGTAATGCATTGGTAGTTCATGAAAGATTCAGAGGATGGTGTGTGCTGTGAACTTGAAATGGTAGCTTCAGGGCTGGAGAGGTTGAGCAGGTGGATAATATTACCCACAGAGATGCTATCAGTGGCTCTGACACATCATAATGAAAGTTGGGAAACTGGTCCCATGCCAACATGCCCAAATGGCTTGTGGGCCGATGGTATGACATTTAGGGACGTGTTTTGTTGAGATTGGTGATGCACTTAAGTGCAAACAGCCCATGAGAGTGGGTTTGACACATTGTGCGAGTGATCTGCAAGGAAGCTCTTACAGTGGTGGCTTGTGTTGAGCTGAATAGGGCAGCTAACATGTTACAGTGTGATGAGATGACAGGAGATGACATTGTACCTGGTCTTACTGCACTCTGCTGCATATGCATTTGTCTGCCAGTCATAATTTAGCCTTCCAGATTGGAATGGTGCAGTTTCATAGAGAAAAAGCATGACATCCTTTGATTTGCGTGTGTGTTTTGGGATACTATACTAAAGAGTCTGTATGCACACCTGAGTTGAGAAGATTTGGCTTAGCAGGCTTTATTCCATAAAGGCAGTTTAGCTAGTGGTAGATTTGCATATCCAAATTAGGGCTTCAACAATTATGTATGAACTATTTCATTGATATTTAATGTTTGGTTGCAGTCTGTTTTTAACAGATTAATTGACTGAAGTTACGAGAGCTTAATGTCGCTTGAGTGCCTTCTTGAAGTTGATCTCTAAAGCTTGCTAACAGGGTTGTGGAGTTGGCGCCCCCTTCTTTACCAATTCATTGTGTCTGAGTACAAGCATAAGGGAGAGGCAAAGCCGAAGGGTGGGTCTAAAAATTAATCTGCAGAAAACTAAAGTAATGTTTAACAGTCTCGGAAGGGAACAGCAGTTTACAATAGGTAGTGAGGCACTGGAAGTGGTAAGGGAATACATCTACTTAGGACAGGTAGTGACTGCGGATCCGGATCATGAGACTGAAATAATCAGAAGAATAAGAATGGGCAGGGGTGCATTTGGCAGGCATTCTCAGATCATGAACAGCAGGTTGCCATTATCCCTCAAGGGAAAAGTTTATAACAGCTGTGTCTTACCAGTACTCACGTACGGAGCAGAAACCTGGAGGCTTACGAAAAGGGTTCTACTTAAATTGAGGACGACGCAACGAGCTATGGAAAGAAGAATGATTGGTATAACGTTAACGGACAAGAAAAGAGCAGATTGGGTGAGAGAACAAACGCGAGTTAATGATATCTTAGTTGAAATCAAGAAAAAGAAATGGGCATGGGCAGGACACGTAATGAGGAGGGAAGATAACCGATGGTCATTAAGAGTTACGGAATGGATTCCAAGGGAAGGAAAGCGTAGTAGAGGGCGGCAGAAAGTTAGGTGGGCGGATGAGATTAAGAAGTTTGCAGGGACAACATGGCCACAATTAGTACATGACCGGGGTAGTTGTAGAAGTATGGGAGAGGCCTTTGCCCTGCAGTGGGCATAACCAGGCTGATGATGATGATGATGATGATGACAAGCATAATGTTTTTTTACACGTATTAGAATAGCCTGGTTGCTACACTTTTCTCAAAGGGGGTTATCGCTGCTGATTGCTTGATGAGCCGTTTAGCAATCGCCTAAAACTTTGCTTCTGAACTACCAGTTATGTACTGTACTTAATTCTTATGTCATTTCATAAATTGAATTTGAAAGCAGTTCTTGTTGTATTAACACTAGCTGAATGCTTTTAAAGATGGCTTTATTATGTCTCGCACTTTCATAAGAATTTTCCCATCTCGATAGTTTCAATGTGTGCCACGAGGTATGGACAAGATACATTTTGAAACAAGGCATATTCAAGTAACATGTGCAGTTGCATACCGCTGCTGACATCACAATCAAGTAAATATGATCTAACAGTCTCCTTTAATAATGACTTTGTGCTTGTTGTTTTCGGTTTCTTTGATCACAAGGCAACATTTTTTATTGGAATATTGCACAACCTGTCTATTTGATGACGTCACATAGTTATTGCCTATCAAATTTGATATTATGGGCTTCTCTTTAGGCCATTTTGAAGAGAAGTTATAGGTTGTCAAACTTAGTCATAAGAAAAGCCCAACTTGATATTTTTCTATTATGAAGGTGGGCCTGTTTTATGACTAAGTTTGACAACATATAACTTCGCTCAAAAATGGCCTAAAACAATAATTTATAGCTTACGACACACTGTGAACATTCAGAATCGATTCAGTGTGCTGTATGTTACTGTGCAAGTTGCTGTTAATTAGCTCATCAGGCCTTAAACAAAGAACATCCTCTTTTGTATATCATAAAAAATGTTTATCATAGGGGAAAAAATTGCTTTTCTGAATTCAGCTGGTAAAATACATTTACTGTGCAAATTTCATTAAAATTGTTTAAGAAAACAAAAAAGAAATTTAACATGTCTCGTCCCCCCTTAAAGATCCTCTTGTCAAAATTTATCTAGAGTCTTCCACTATGGCATGCCTTATACTCAAATCATGGTTTTGGTACGTAAAAGCCCCACAATTAAATTCAGTTCAATTGGAATTCTTCAGACGTGACAGGAAACCATTTCTGGAAGCGAGAATACTTGCCCAGCTTCCTTCACATCAAAAAATCAAGATGCATGCCCATTTGGATTAGCTACAATAACATCAAGGAGATTATAAAAGTAAGCTTCAAATAGCTCTAGCGGCAGTGGGAGACAGCTTACAGTGAAGGTCAGTCCCAATAAATCCTTGAATTAGAACCATGGATGTCTTGCTAGAACATTGTTGAGGTCTATATGACACCATTCACGGGACCTGCCATACTTTCTTTGGACTCTATCGTTCAGAATGACGTCACTGTGTTCTTCACTTAAAAGAATTAAACACAAGATTGACATCCTCATCACTTTTACTATTATGTCATCTGACAGTCAGCAATCTACTATACAGTCGCTGACCGTTTATTCGGACCTCACGGGGACTGCGGAAATGTCTGAATAAACAGGTGTCCGAAAAAGCAGATTAAGAAAAAAAATGAAATCCTTTATTTCCACGCACTTATTCGGGCTCGACAGTAGGCTTGAAGAAATCGTGAATGCGCCAATGCACGCTGTTCCGTTTACGCGCAATCAGATACGCCTGAATCTCGGAGAAAGCACAGTCACTGCTTGTACACGCTCCGCATGCGACGGCAGCATAGCACATGGTGCGTCATCTTCCGACTCAAGAGTCATCGTTCGGCGGTGCAGCAGAAGCCTGACGAATGATCTCGCCGTCGTCGAGTTCTGCGCATGTCAGTACAGCAGTGTACCTGTGAAACTGTCAAGTGAGACGGTGTCCGGAATCGCAATGCAACCACTGCGCAGGTCTCGGCAGAACATTTTCCGCGTCAGTACGGAGCACATAGGAAGGCTACAAATGTTAGGCCTCCCGGCACCCGCCTGCCGGCATTCCCCAGCGCAGTCTGCGCGGGGACTGTCGGCGCCATTATACATTTGACGCGATGTTTCCGTATGCCGCGTTGGATTGCCGGAACCTCGACACAGCACACAAAGCAAACACCACCATGCCGACACCAGTCGCACAAACGAAAAATGTGGCCTACTCGCAGCGTCGTTAGCGTCGTGCGCGAAGAAACAAATCAGCTGCTGGATTGTCTTGAGATGGCTTACTAAGCTGAAACCGCAACTGCTGTAGAGCCACTCTATCGAACCAGGCAGAAACGATGATGATGAGCGGGGATTTGCGGTAGTGCCACTTCGTGGGGCAGCAAGGAGGCTCCGTTCAAAACAAAAATGGCGTTCTGCAAGTCGAACCATGCGCCGGTCAGAGTCGGTGCATGGTGCTCTCGAACGAGTTGGCTTAAGGAGTGTCCGAAAAATCAGACGAGAGGTTGCAAGGTGTTCGAACTTTCGGCAGTTGTTATACATTATGGTCTATGGGGAGAATGGCGGTGCCGCGAAGCTGACCGAATAATTGGGCATGAATAACCTGCGCAGTGGTTGCATTGCGATTCCGGACACCGTCTCATTTGACAGTTTCACAGGTGCTGACACTGCTGTACTGACATGCGCAGAACTCGACGACGGCGAGATCATTTGTCAGGCTTCTGCTGCACCGCCGGACGATGACTCCGAGTCGGAAGATGACGCACCATGTGCTACGCTGCCGTCGCATGCGGAGCGTGCGCAAGCAGTGACTGTGCTTTCAGCCGCCTATAGTGACCGTACGACCCTCTCCGAACTTCAGGCTTATCTGATTGCGCGTAAACGGAACAGCGTGCAACGGCGCACTCACGATTTCTTCAAGCCTACTGCAGAGCCTGAATAAGTGCGTGGAAATAAAGGATTTCATTTTTTTTTTCTTAATCCGCTTTTTCGGACACCTGTTTATTCGGACATTTCCGCAGTCCCCGTGAGGTACGAATAAACGGTCGGCGACTGTACTTGGTGACTGGTGAATCAAAGCTGCCACACCTAACTGTTATTATTAGCGTGAAATACAAGTGGACGGTTAGCACGGTCACACAGCTGCTGAGTTCACAGGTGAAGTTGGTGCATTGAATGCCATATTGAATGTTGCACACTTTTATTTACAGCACTCAGCAATTCAAACGCAAGAATCTGATCACATGGCGGTCAGTGCTTTTTGTGCCACTGGTCAATGCTGGGTGATCACTGGTGGACCAAGTGCAGTCATAATGGGTCACAAAGGCTCTCACCTTCATTGTATACCGCAATGCATCAGCTCGGTGTACCCAGCAAGTATCGATTGCACATAAAACGCCAGCAGCCATGCGTTCCTGGTATCGCATTTGAATCGCTGAGCGCTGTACCTTACGATTGGAACTGTCTTGAGTAGACATACTGCTTGCATAGCAGCACACACGAGTAAGTTGGCATGTTGAATTTCAGTGAAGGAATACCGGAAAAAAAGGTGTGAAACATGCAAGTGTATGCGGTGGGGCAGGCAACCACCTACTATACTCCATTTCTTACTTGATATGCAGTGCTGTGGAAGCTACATAATTCGTTCGGTAATGAAAATGCATCACTCCACATGTTTTATGGGTCAAGTGGCTTTGACATCCAACATCGAATCAAAAGGGCATAGCTCTGCATAATTTTTCATGTTATTTTTTATTGTCAGTTGCATGAAAGTATGTCTCGTGAAATTTCTGTGGTGTCTTTTGAACATTGCAAGAAAGATTAGTTAGATTACACGTACGTGGCACTGCGAAGTGGCCATTGTCATGAGATGCTAGGTGGGCCACAGGAGACTGACCACGGGCATCTGTAGCTGAGAGACCAGGCACTAACATGACACAGCTTTACAAAATTGAACAGTTTGCTGACATGATGAACGTTAAAGACAATAAAGTATAAGAAACAAGGGGCTGCTGGTTTTATACACTTCTAGGCCCCAGGAATGTCCCTAGTTTCCTCCACGGTCCAGTTCCAATATTCTTGGAATCCTTTTCTTCCACAGTGTGGTCGACTACCCAGCTAAGTCATATTGTTATAATTCGTCCTGTTGGCTGACTTTATGATACACTTTTGTGTATCACATTTGGCTTTCCTTTCAGACCTTTTAGGCATTGAATACAACATGCTAATTTATCAGTGGTGCTGCACAAAAATGTATGGTGTGGTTTCATGACCTAAAATATGTCTGCTGATTGCAGTCCTCTGTGCAGTTTGTTGTAAATGAGACATGCGTGGACCCCAAAATGTCAGTAATATTTCGACTTGGCCAGTGTCTGTAGTGTCTTGCCATGTTAAATGACACCTTATCTGACTATACAAGTGCTTGACCTATTAGTAGTACGAATATGAGATTTAAGTGTACCTTTTGATGTTTGTGTAGATTTGTCTTGAAAGTTGACATCACATGTCTGCATTAAGAGAAAAGTGTGTTCTACTCCTTATGCATATTTTTGTGTAGAGAGAGTTTTTTTGAGTACTCACACTCATTGCTATGTCTATGTAAAGCTGTAGTATTGTAGAACTGTGTTCTGTAAAGTCATTGAAATTGTTTATGGTTTTTGTGGCTTTCTTGCACCATCAACATCACTAAAAGCAAGTTGAATGACTTTAGTTTGTCATCTCTTCCCCATCCTTTTTTCTTTTCAGGAGTAATATACCTTGTCCCTGGCAACTTCCACTGGAATGATTCAGTCACTTTTGTTTGTTGATTAGCTGCAAGAGTTGAGCCAGAGGAAAGCTTATCTGCATGATGTCAAGACAAAAGCTGATTGCTATCTAAAAATGCTGCCTTGCTGTACTTGCACAAGAATAGGACTTTGCATGGTAGGGTTTTTTTTTTAAATCATGTACATACAATTTTCAGTTAATAAATACAGGTTTTTAACCGTGGTTCCAACTTGAGCGGAACTTTGGTTTGCTTGAATAAACTTGGACATTTCTGGGAACAGTTATCTTGCATTGTGTGCTTTGCTGTGCACTCACTAAAATTTTAATGCACGCACGCCACATTTTAGGCAATGTTCGTGGATGCACTGTGTTTTTGGCTCGCATTAGGCAGATAGAGCTATATTGCATTAGAAACTTTCCTTTCCGTGCTTTTGAATGACGCCTAGTAGTATCGCCTAGCAGGAAGCGTTGCCCGATGGCAATCAACACATTATGAGCACAAAGCGCCATTCTTGCTGTACTGTAGCATCAGCTGTACTGTGTTTATGGCAGAATTGTTCAGCGGTTTATTATGCCTTTAGATGAACTGTCATACATTTCTATGGAGAGATATTGTGTGTAAAGTGATTAGAAATAGATATAGGTCCGAATAAAAATGGGCAGTACAGTAACTGTTTTAAAACGAATCTTTTTTCGTTTTCAATGCAGAATTACAATTTTTAGTTACAATCTAGGCTACAGTTTACTAATCATGTGTGCGAAGTTGTTTTCAGTTCTGACTATTAGTTCACGAGTGATTATTATTTCAAATTCGCAATTTGTGGCTGTACTTGGTCATGCATTCCCGAAGAAGGGACGAAACTTCAAGCTGAAACTCTGAAATTTTCATTAATCAAACAGCAAGCCCTTCTCTCAGATTCTATGAAGAGAAAAAAACTCTTTACTTTATAGGGAACCTACATGGAGCAGTGAATTAAGCAAATTTTTTCTGCTGGCTCGGTTTGTGCAAATTGACATTTTCCATATACATGCTGATTCACTACAAGTGTTGCCCATTAGTAGAACCATACAGTGTCCTGTTATTACTATTACTCACAATTTTTATGAAGCAGTACTTGAAACAAAAAAAGTTCAGATGAAAAATAAATCACGCAGCCGTTTTTTGACGGTGGCACCATCTCTGCAAAAAAAAAAAAAAGGAAATCAAGCTGTTTCATGTCAGTTAAGGCACTTTTCAAATGTGGCGGCACTAAACATTACAAAGCTCATAGCATTCATCCATTCAAGCTGGTAAAACACAGATTTTTGTCCAGATTTCAATACTTGGCTCAGTCTAGTTGCTGCACCTACCTGAAATTCCTTCAAGCACGTGTTCGCAACCACACCTGCAAACGCTGCTGAAAGAAAGAAAGGAAGGAAGGAAGTGCTGGGTACGGCTGATACCTGAACAACTGCTGGAAATGTAGGGTGCAGCCAACGGGAAGACGTGTTGGGGAAAGTAAATTACAGGGAGAACGAAAGAGGGGCTGTTTGGTCTACTGTTCACGATGGATGGATAAGGCTGAACCCTTTCAATTGGGCGGCGGCTCACGCCACCTAGACGTGACTAGTAATATATATTGTACTTAGTAGAGGATGAAATTTCACTCTTTCCTTGATTTGAGCCACTAGTCAGATAAGCTTCATTTGGTGTATTTCTACTCACTTAAAGTCTATTTTGCTGCCACTGTCCCTAAACCCCAATGCTATGAAAAAATCAGCTCCGTTGCTTTGAACTGTAGGGCGAGGCCCTTTACAGGAAAGTATAAGGTGTTCAGCCATTTCCTTCTCTGCACACACGATGCATAACGTATCTATCCCTTGGTACTTGACTTAGTACACCTTGGTCTGCAATACTGCCATCCTGGCTTCATACAACTACCGTGTTTACTCGCATAATGATCGCACCCCTAAATTTTGTCGTCAAAATTCGATTTTTAAAATTTCCCGTGGAATGATCGCACCCCAAACTTGCCGCAGCGATATGCTGTGTGCCAAATCTAGCTAATAATGATTGCACTTACCATCTGTCGAATGCTACGCGAACGACTCTTCGACAAACCAAGAGGTCTGCACGCACCAAACATTCTAAGCAGATGTCCAATTTCATTACTTTCATCACTTTCCGCACTTCCATGACAAAAAAAAAAAAGCTACAACCAAACTTGCCTTTATTATGTGTAGGCTTTATAATGCTTGTGGTCAACAACAACAAAAAAGGCTCCCTTCGATTCTTCTCGTCTGCACTCGTGGGCACGCAACAAATCGCGAGCGGCAACGATAGCAGCCACGTTTACACTGATACATTAGAAGTGTACCCTATTCATACGCCGACGCTTGTAACACAGCTAAGATATTCGCCCACCCTTAGTGGAAACTTGCCGTATTAGGATAGTAGTGAAGACTAATGCCGCAGTTTCCGCAGCATGCCCGCCATGTGTTCCTATGCCACTGGCAGCTAAGCGCGCCCATCTGTTTCTGTCCCCTCAAAGTAGACATGGCTACGTTATTGCCGCAAGCTTGCTGATATTAACAATATTATTCATTACTGATACGGAAGAAACTGTTTCAATGCACATAATGTACTCACGAGAAGAAAAAAAAATCGCGTTCGGCGCGTTCAGCTTGCTCTGCTGGCCACCATTTTTTTTGTGTGTCCTGCACTACATACAGCGGCAGCCGCCTATTTGTTGACCCGTTGTCATCCCGCAGCAAATGCGAGATGAAGCACTTTTTTTTTTCTTTTTGCGGGAAATTTAACCTGCGTAATGATCGCACCCCTGAATTTGCGTCAATTTTTTTTTACAAAAAAGTACGATCATTATGCGAGTAAATACAGTAAGTGCTACCCCTTGAATTATCAAAGATATTTTCTTTGGCAATTTCCTGCTTTAAAGTTTTGTATGTTCTCAGTGCTGATTTCGTCTGTATCCCTATTTTCCACACACCCCTTTCTATTTCTTTAGCCTGTTTCTTAACCGATGATACTTGGTTTGTCCCACCTGCTCTGTCCAAATATTTGCTTGACAATTTTCTGGTTCGCTTCCTCCGTTTTGTGTCAACATACCTCATGTACAAGTAACTAAAAACTTTCCTAGCCCACCGCTTTACCCCCATTTCTCTCTCTCGCACCTCGTTCTATCTTGCTGCTAGCTTGCCTGCCCTCGAATGATGTCCATCCCATGTACCCTATACCCCCTGATTTGGTGTATCTCCATGTACTCCCCAAACAAGCCTACGTACTCCACGTTGCTCAATTTCCAACCTTGCTCAAACCTCTTTATTTCATTCACAGGAGTGCATTTCCAAAAGTCAAGCTAGGAACCATCACCGCTTTCCAAATCCCTCTTATCACTTTGTACCTATTGCAATTCCACAATGCCCTATTTTTCATCACAGCTGCATTCCTGCTACATTTAGTCGTTACATATTTTTTTAGTTTCCATTAGGTACTCAGCCCCATTGTTTGTCCACACGCCAAGATATTTGTACTTGTCTACTTCCTCCAGCCACTACCTCCTATATCCTCTGCTTGCCGCCCTGATTATCATTGAAAATCATGACTGCCGATTTTCCGTTACAAAACTTCAAACCTTATCTATCTCCCTCTTTACCGCAGATGTCCATCAGTCCCTGCCAATCTTCCTTGTTGTCAGCCATTAGTACTATATCGTCCATGTACATGAGTCCTGGTAATGACTATTCAATCCATTGTCCTTGCTTGAAAAAAGTAAGGTTGAAGCCAAGTTTGCTCCTCTCTACCTAATTAAACCACCCGATTCTTGGCCAATCCTCCACTGTGGGTATGTGCCACGGCCACTCAGGACAACAACAACAACAACTTGGTCTGTAATCCTTGTAGCTACAACATGAACAACAAAGGTGACAGAGGGCACCCTTGCCTAAGCCCCTGCTGTATGTATATAGGCTCGGTTACCTTTTTTCCCATTTTGTAAGCACGTTACTTTCATAGATACCTCTAAAAAGATTAGTTACTCCAGCTTCCATATCTAGTGTGTCCAGTATGTCTCGTAAATCCTCTTGGATTACACAGTCATAGGCTCCCTTGATATCGAGAAATGCTAGCCATAGGGGCCTGTGTTCCTTTCCTGCTATTTTGATACTGCTTTCTCTTATATATTGCAACGGACAGTTAAAGGAGTCCAGATACAACTATTTATTGTGGGCTAACTTGTGCCCTGGGGGTAAATAAAAAGCACTGCCGCATTCTAAACGGGAGATCAGGAAGGCCTTCTTCTCTCTCGAGCGTCAGTCGCCTCGTCTTGTTCTTGTAGACGCCGACAACGGCCACCTGCGATGCGAGTGCGTGCGGCGAAAACACGGGCCATTATTTCGCCTTTTCCTCTAATATGCCGTTGTCCTCTTGAGGGGGGCACACAAACCTGCGCGCGTTGTTTAAATATGTTTCTGCCTTGTATCATTATCCCCCCTCCAAAACGCATCGTCCCAATGCGTAAAGCAACGAAATTGTTCACAAGCTGTTGTCCATACTAAAGTGGTATATGGCACAGAATAGATGTTTGGTCGAATATTCACTGCCTGTCATAATATGGCTTCAGTCTGACCACATGTACAGTTTCTGTGCGACGCCGGCATCAGAATGAGCTCACTTGTCCTTCTGGCGTAACTTCGTAGTTCAGGGGACTGATGCGGCGAAGTACTCGGTAAGGGCCGAAATAACGGCGCAAAAGCTTTTTGGATAGGCCGCGCGTCCGCACAGGAGTCCACACCCATACTCTGTCGCCTGGTGCATACTCTACTTCCCTTCGCCGCAGGTTGTATCGGTCCGCATCGATGCGCTGCCTTTGTTGAGTGTGATCTCGCGCCAGCTGACGTACTTCTTCGGCCCTCTGTGTAAAGTCACTGATGTCAGGGTTCTGTACTGTCGCTGACAGGCAGCATTGCATCCAACGGTGTGGTAACTGTTCGTCCAAAAACAAGTTGGAATGGCGTTACTTGAGTGGTCTCTTGCAATGCGGTATTGTAGGTGAATGTCGCATAGGGTAGGATCTTGTCCCATGTACAGTGCTCTAAGTCTACGTAAATTGACAACATATCGGTCAGCGTCCTGTTCAATCGCTTGGTTCGCCCATTTGTTTGAGGGTGATAGGCAGTTGTTTTCCTGTGGCTGGTATGAGTCAATTTCATGATGGATTGCGTCAAATCGGCTGTGAACGAAGTTCGTCGGTCCGTGATAATAATTGCAGGGGCATCGTGTCGTAATACTATCTTGGTGACAAAGAATTCAGCCACTTCAACGGCCGTCGCACTGATTAGAGAGGATGTCTCGGCATATCGGGTTAGGTAATCCGTCGCTACTACAATCCATCGTTTCCCTGATGACGATGTCGGAAAGGGACCAAGCAAGTCCATTCCTACTTGTTCGAACGGGGCTCCTGGGGTTGGGGTTCTATTGGTTGAAGGAGGTCTGTGGGTTTTAATGGAGGCGTTTTGCGTCTTTGGCAATCCCGACATCTTCGTACATAATGCTGTACTGAATTCAATAGCTTTGGCCAGTAGTACTTAGCATGAATTTGGGCGAACGTTCTGCTCACTCCGAGGTGTCCTGCTGATGGGTCATCGTGACAGGCTTCTAAGATTTCGGATCGCAAAGATGAAGGAATGACAAGTAGAAATTTCTCTGTGCTGTGCTCAAAGTTTCTTTTGTACAGGACGCCATTTCTTATCACATACGATGACAATCCCCGGCAGAAAACTTGGGGAACATGGACGGGGTGTCCCTCGCGGTGCCTGATGAGTAGAAGCAACTCGGCGTCAGACTGCTGGTGTTTGGCCATCTCAGATGTGGTTACGGCTCCAAGAAACGGAAATTCGTGTCCATCTTTTACAGGAGCAGATTCGACTGGTGCGCGTGATAAACAATCAGCGTCATTGTGCTTGTGACCTGACTTGTACACGACCGATATGTCGTATTCCTGCAGCCTCAGACTCCGTCTAGCAAGTTGTCCAGAAGGATCTTTCAGGTTTGCAAGCCAGCACAATGAGTGATGGTCGCTGATTGCTCGGAACGGTCTACCGTATAAGTATGGTAGGAATTTTCCTATGGCCCATATTACTGCGAGGCATTCTTTTTCTGTGGCTGAATAGTTGGTTTCAGCCCTCGAAAGAGTGCGGCTAGTGTATGCAATCACTCTTTCCTCTCCGTTTTGCCAGTGAACGAGGACGGCACCGAGTCCTAAATTGCTGGCGTCTGTGTGGATGTCCGTTTCCACTTCCTCATCAAAGTGCGCAAGGACTGGGTGGTTTTGAAGTCACCGTCGCAGCTCATTGAATGCATCTTCTTGTTCACTGTGCCATACGAAAGGCATATCTTCTTTCGTTAATCGCGTTAACGGCTCGGCAATCCTCGAAACATTTTTGACGATACGCCTGTAGTAGGCACAAAGTCCTAGGAATCGCCTAACTGCCTTTTTGTCGGTTGGTCTAGGAAACTTTTCTACTGCTGCGGTCTTCTCAGGGTCAGGACGGATGCCTTCGGAGCTAATCACATGGCCGAGGAAAACGAGCTCATGGAAGCCGAGGTGACATTTCTCTGGCTTTATCGTCAGCCCTGCTGAACTAATAGCTTTGAGCACAGTCCTTAGTCATTCCACATGCTGAGCAAAAGTGGTAGAAAAAATCATGACATCGTCAAGATAAACCAGACAGGACTGCCACTTTAACCCGGAGAGCACAGTGTCCATCATCCGCTGAAAGGTGGCAGGTGCGGAACAGAGGCTGAACGCAAGTACCTTGAATTCGTATAGTCCGTCTGGCGTGACGAATGCTGTCTTCTCACGATCCCGTTCGTCCACTTCTATTTGCCAGTATCCGCTTTTGAGGTCGAGAGAGGAAAAGAATTTCGCATCCCGTAGTCTATCGAGGGTGTCATCGATCCTCGGAAGTGGCTAGACATCCCGCTTTGTGACGACGTTTAGCTTCCGATAATCAACGCAGAAGCGCAAGGTCTGATCCTTTTTCTTTGCCAGCACCACAGGCGAAGCCCACTGGCTGGTCGATGGTTGAATTACGTCGTCTCTAAGCATTTCTTCGACTTGTTTGCTGATGATCTCTCTCTCCTTCGGTGACACTCGGTAGGGATGCTGGCAAATAGGCCTGACAGCTTCGTCGACAATGATACGGTGTTTGGCGATGGATGTTCTCTGGACTTTCGATGTCGTTGAGAAACATGAGGCGAATTCTCGTACAAGGTTCTCTATTTGCTGCTTCTGGCTCGGTGATAGTGCTGCTTCAATGTTGACGGATGCGAGTATGGAGTCTACGTTGTCAGACTCCAGTAGTGCAGCATCGGAAGGGCTCAAATCCGTAATCTGTTCATTATCGTTAAGGCGGGCAATGACGGTTCCCTTCGCAACATGCTGGACTTCATTTCCAAAATTAGCCAGGAAGACATTTGAACACCCGTCACGCAGCCGAACAAGACCCCTTGCCATACAGATCCCTTTTTCGAGTAAGAGCCCAGTGTTACTGTCCGCCATTCCTTCATAGTCGCTGAATACGGTGCTTCTTACGGCGATAGCTATGCTGGATCTTGGGGGTATCGTGACGTCGTCGTCTATAATCTGAAGCGCATCGAATTGTTCTTCACACTCGAACGTCGCGATGGCGTGCTTCGTTGAGAACGACACCCAGGATTCCTGCAAGTTGATAACTGCACTGTTCGCCTGCAAAAAGTCCATTCCAATAATTAAATCCCTTGAGCATTCTGATAGGACAATGAAACTGGCGACGTATGTAAAGCCGCGTATTCCGTTTCTAGAAGTGCACCTGCCCACCGGGTTGATAAGGTGTCCACCGGCGGTTCGAATTTGCGGTCCTCTCCAAGGAGTCAGCACTTCTTTCAGTCTTCTGGCAAGTACTTATAACGGAATGGTCTGCGCCTGTGTCTACTAAAGCAGTAATTTCGCAGCCGTCTATAAACGCACATAAATCGGAAGCTACGTCACCCGTTTTGCAACTGCTCTCGCGTCCGTCGTTATATTTCAGAATCAGCGCTGGAGGCTCCGTTCTTGCGTCGACAGCGGCCTCACCTCCACAGGTCGCCGGTATTAGTTTTCCCGACGTGGGCTTTGGGGGCGTCGCCTTGGGGAGCTTGAGGATGGACGCGGGCTCGGTGATCGATACCTCAGTGGCACTGTTGACCGAGGTTGGTGTTGCTGTGAAGTCTGCGGTCTTTGGCGCGTTGACAAATACTCCTGGATCTAAAAAGGGCGTTCACCTTTTCTTGGGCAAGGAGCGTTTACGGAAAACCCCCGAAGTCCGGCGGGACTCTGCGGTATTCGCACATCCTGTAGAGATGACCAACTTCGCCGCAGTGGTAGCACAGCGGGATTCTATCAGGAGTGCGCCATATGTCAGCCTTCCGGAATCTCGTCTCCGGCGGAGACGGCAAGAACCGAGGTTCGGGTGCATGCGCAGTTGCCGCGACGAAAGTACGTCCTGGAGATCCCCTGAGTACCTCGGCGTACGATACCGTCGGCCGTACCGGTGACGACGCTTGCGGCTGTGCTGGTGGGTGCTGTTCGCGGACTGCTTGTCTCACTTCTTCACGAACCACTTCTGCTAACGAAGAGACCGCTGTGGGGCCGTTGTTCAGCTGTCGCCTCTGGAGCTCTTCTCGAACCACAGATCTTATGAGTTCTCGTAAGACCTCGACGCTGTTCCCGAACATTGCCGACATTGCATCCATAGAGGCGACGTTCATATCGCGGTTGTAGAGTCTCGCACACTGTTGAAGAGTCCTTTCCATAGTTGTCGCCTCGGAGCGGAATTCAGCAACGGTGCGTGGAGGGCTGCGAACCAAACCAGCAAAAAGCTCCTGCTTCACACCGCGCATCAGGTGCCGAAGCTTCTTGTTCTCGCTCATGCTCGGGTCGGTCCGGCGGAATAAGCGGGACATATCGAGATACATTGCCACGCTTTCGTTGCTTCGCTGGCTTCTTGCTTGCAAAGCGGCTTCAGCTCTTTCACGGCGGTCTGTGCTCGGATACCTGGCCAACAGTTCCCGTCGGAAGTCATCCCACGACCGGAGGACAGCTTAGTGGTTTTCAAACCACGTTCGCGCACAGTCTTGCAACGCGAAGTAAACGTTGCGGAGCTTCCGGTTTTCATCCCATCCATTGTAGTCAGCGACGCGCTCGAAGCCTTCCAACCAGTTCTCGGCGTCTTCGAAGGTGTCGCCGTGAAAATGCTCGGGCGTTCGCGGCTGATCAACAACGATGCGGGTTGAGGCTGTCTGGGATGTCATTTCAGTATTGTAATAGTATGCTGCTATTATAGTCTGCTCCGGCAAAAGAGGAAACAGGCGGCTCACCACGTAGGCGACGGCTCGTGCGCTGATGGACAGGCGTAAGCTCGTTGGGTCTGAGATGGCGTGGTTCCGGGCTGCTTTCTCAAACTCGAATTGGACTGGAAATCATTACCCCGCACCTCCACCGGAATTGTAACGGACAGTTAAAGGAGTCCAGATACAACTATTTATTGTGGGCTAACTTGTGCCCTGGGGGTAAATAAAAAGCACTGCCGCGTTCTAAACGGGAGATCAGGAAGGCCTTCTTCTCTCTCGAGCGTCACGTCACCTCGTATTCTTCTTGTAGACGCCGACAACGGCCACCTGCGATGCGAGTGCGTGCGGCGAAAACACGTGCCATTATTTCGCCTTTTCCTCCAATATGCCGTTGTCCTCTTGAGGGGGGCGCACGAACCTGCGCGCGTTGTTTAAATGTTTCTACCTTGTATCAATATCATGCTCATCGTGCTTAGTCTCCACCCATTGGGGGCTTTACTGTTCATTATTGTTTTGCTCACTACCTCTCAATGTTTGCTTAGATTTGGGGCCAAATGTCTTTATTAACACAGTTGGGATGCAATCAGGACCTGTTGATGTGCTGCTGGGAAACCTCTTCTCTACCGGGGACGCTCCAAGCGTCTGAGAGCAGTGAGTACCAGATCGCATCACGCTCCGTTTTTAAAATGTTATCGTGCGGAAATCTTGCTGAACACTACCAATATATTATATCATCGTGTTCGTAAAGTCACAAGGTTTCCGAGGATACCGAATTCTTGGACCTACGACGACTTCACGAAGAACTATCGTCACCAGAAGATTCGACGCACATGTGGGAGTACTAGCGCTAACGTCGACATTGGCCGGCGACGCGGCGCGGGAAGACTCTCACCCGTGCCGGATGTGGTGCTTGTGTGTGCTCGCAGGACTAGAATCAACATTTTACGGCCTCTACGGACCTTTCCTAACGCCAAGAAAGTCGAAGGTGAGCCGTTCCCCCCTCTTTTCAGACTTTTGAGTGGGAAAAGACTCACGTTTTGACGGAAAAGCCCAAGCCTGAGATCAGGTTTACTGCTGGGGACGGCCGCGGTCGATCCTTTTCCTTTGGTCACCGAGCATGCCGGACAGGGCTTAGCAATTCTCAAGGCCATATGGACGTAGATGAGCCGATTCCGGGCCCCTCTCGGGCGTCAGACCTTCAACCAAATGAAGCGGGGGACATCCTGCAACATGTAACATCAGATAATGAGGCGCGGGGAAATAGCGACGCGTCTCTCGAGAACGCCGAGGATATCTCAGCGTCTCAAACATGGACGGAGGACGGGTGGCACACCGTTCTATCACGTCGCAAGAAAAAGAACTGTAAGAAAAGCGAAAAGGAACCCGAAGAGGGAACCGGAAGGAATATCAAGAAATCCGAGGGTGACTCGACAAAACATAGAGAGAGCCAGGCTAACAGCGACTTCCGACGTAGGAAACGCCGTGGACCTCCGCCTCTCCCGAAGGATGACATCAAGGTCATTTTGAGGCCACACAAGGGCCTCATGGTTAAAGATCTGCTTGGATCGGAGCTCGCTATGGCAGTGATAGAGGCCTGCCAGAATACTTTTGGAGGCAGCAGTTTTTTGCTGCGGATTCATCCGGGATCCAATATTGTCATATTATCTACACCACACGAACAAGTGGCGGGACGGCTGCGCGAAATCAGACAACTAAGAATCAGGGGGCAGCTTCACTCCTTCAATGCATATGTGGCAGACCCAGAAGATGTTCTGCGAGGCATTGTTCACGGCTTACCACCCGGAACACCTCAGGCGGAACTAATGGAGAACCTGCGGATCCGCACTCAAGGTGTGAAGATTGAAAGAGCCCGCATGCTGGGCTCGTCCAAATCGGCGATAGTGACTTTCACCGGAAAGGTGCTTCCAAGGTGTGTGTACTTTATGGGAGCGGAAGCGATCTGCTACCCATACAAACCGACAATACAGGTTTGCAAAATATGCCGTTCAACGGGTCATCGCACCGATGTGTGCCCAACACCAGATATCCTCATGTGTTCCAAATGTGGGGCGACAGAACCTAATCAGGGGCACGAGTGCTCACCAAAGTGTGCCATCTGTGGCGACGAACACGCGACGGGCGACAGTTCATGCCGAAAGAAGCTAAAGAACATCGCCCCCCGAAGGTCTAGAATCGAGCAGCCTCGACTGAAATCGGAGTGGGTTAATTCGAAAAAGGACTTCCCCGAACTCGAGCAACAAAGGCACCCTCGATGGTTCAGCTCGGAAAGGGAGGAATCAATGAGTCGAAGGAAATCCCGATCAAGATCACGATCAGGATCAAGACCAACATCGAGGGCACGCCAAACCAAAGCCAACAAACCCGAGGACACCCCTTGGAAAACAAACCTCAAGAATACTTCGACCAACAAAAACGACAGGAAGACATCCCCCCAGACCGGAACCGGAGCAGAAGAAGCCGCTGCAAACCGACCAAACAATCAGGTGAGCTTGGCGGGGGTCGTGTCTCCCAGTGCTCCGATAACAGACAATCAGCAATACAGAAAAATCATTGATGAAAACAAAAAACTAACGCAAGAAATTAAACAGCTTAAGATCCAAATGGAGGCAGAGCGCCAAGAATTCCAATTGGCAATCTCCTCATTGCAAAAGAAGTTCGAAAACACAGTTAAAACGCTGCAGGCCTCTGGCTCGGCGGTCAACCCTAACGGGCACGAGTCACAAATACATCCCACCCAAGAAAACGAAATGGAAGTAGGCGGGGGAAGAGGTGATGAGCTTCTTGGCATCCCCACGCACACGAACAACATTATAAAGCAAATCCAGAACCAAGTCCAAGAAAATAGGAGTAGCATTGCGAATCTCCACGACCTTTTAACAAATTTCATGTCAGACATAAAATCACTCATCGGCGAGGAATTAAGAATCCAGAAACAATATGTAAACGAGACGGTGGGGAGCTTGCAGAGAGCAATTAATAAGCGTCCTCTTGCTACCCCAATCACCCATAAACCATCAAAGGCGGGTCGGGACGACGCGGAGGCTCTCGTACATCATGGCTCAAACTAAATCGAAAAGTGCGGAACAATTAGAGATTTGGCAATGGAATTGCCGCACTTTTCACAAGCGCGCAGCCGCACTCCAAAATTATATAAACGGTGCACCAATCCGACCAGATGTAATATGCCTGCAGGAAATTGGCCCCAAAGTGGTCAAGCTGCAAGGATATTACACCCTACAAAATTCAAATTGTCCCCGCGTTGCCACCTTGGTGAGCAGGACTATCGCGGCCAAAGCAGAGCAGATAGAAAATCTTCAGATCAATCATCAGATAATAAGCTTATTCCCTCTAAAAAGAGGCAAGGCAAGAACTGTAATACTAAATTTGTACAGTCCCCCCAAAAACAGGAATGAAGATTTTAGCAAACTCCTCGCGGAGGCTCTTAAAATCTCGGGTACCAAGGACCGCCTCGTGGTGCTGGGAGATTTCAACGCTCCCAACACCGCATGGGGCTACCCAAAAGACACACCCAAGGGAACGCGTCTCGAACACGCTGCATCCAGGCTGGGGCTGAGCCTGATCACACTCCCCACCATGCCCACTAGGATCGGCAACAGCGTCAGTAGAGACACGTTCCCGGACCTCACTTTCACACGCAACATCAGGGACGCTACCTGGACCAACCTAGATGAAAATCTAGGAAGTGATCACTTCCTCATCAGCATTTCCCTATCAACTCCCAAACTACGCCGGGTGGCGGGGGAAACGACTCTGACAAACTGGACAAAATTCCGACTACACAAACCTCCACCCAATGCTGAACCGGACTCCATGGGGGAATGGTCCCATTTCATTAAAGCAGCACACGGGAGGGCATCTAAAAAGATTACACGGACGGTGGATATACCGGCGGTAGACAGCCATCTCCTAAGCTTGTGGGAAAGCAGGCGTAAGCTGCTAAAAAGGTGGCGAACACAACGCTTGAACAGAAACCTTCTGCGCAGGATCGCAGCTCTGGCAGAGGAAGCAAATCAATATGCCAGTAAATTGGCAACTGAGGGCTGGATCCAGTTTTGCAGTTCGCTACAAGACACACTGAGCACTGCAAAAACCTGGGCCATCCTGAGGAATATCCTAGACCCTGAAAAGTCCAAATCCGCGACGAGCAGAACATTGCAAAGGATCGCGGAGGAATTTCCAGGCACGAATGAGGCATTAATAGACGCTCTCAAGGAAAGATATGTCGGAGGGAGCGCGATACAATCAACGGGCCAAATTAACTATACGGGCATCGAAAATGCAAAGCTAGACGCCCCAATATCCACGGAAGAGGTTTTTGCGGCAGCCCAGGCGGCCAAAAGGAATACAGCCCCTGGCGCCGATCAGATTACCAACGCTATGATTAGAAACCTTAACGATAAAGTCATAGAAGCTATCACTAGGCAATTTAATGAGAACTATTGGCTTAAGGGGGAGATCCCCGAAGAGTGGAAAACTGCAACAATTATTACAATACCAAAACCCGGAAAGAAGCCATCCCTGCAGGCGCTCAGACCCATTTCACTGACGTCTTGCATGGGAAAGCTCTTCGAACGGGTCATACACACTAGGCTTCAAAATTTCATTGAAGACAGGGGTTTGTTCCCGGCCACCATGTTGGGCTTCCGCAACGGCCTCTCGACACAAGACGCGTTTCTCTTGTTACAGGAAGAGGTACTTAAAGGCGTACCCAAGGGTGGGGAGCACCTATTGTTAGCTCTTGACCTGAAGGGCGCCTTTGACAATATATCACATGAATCTATACTTTCCGAGCTTAATATAATTGGCTGCGGAGAAAATGTTTTCAATTACATTAGAGCATTCCTCACGGGGAGGAAGGCTACGATAGGAATATCGCTTGTGAAATCCGATCCTTTTCAAATGCCCAACAAAGGTACGCCTCAAGGAGCGATCATGTCTCCTCTACTTTTTAACATCGCCATGTGTAGACTTGCGCGGACCCTAGACGGTGTCCCGCTACTGGGTTATACTATTTACGCGGACGACATCACTCTTTGGGCTACGCGCGGGTCTCTAGCAGAGAAGGAGCAGACCCTCCAAGAGGCGGCCACTGCAGTTGAAAACTTTGCCAGGGCCAGCGGTCTCAGCTGTGCTCCCGAAAAATCGGAGTTAATACGCATCCACGGGAAACGATATAAAAGTAATGGGAACATAGAAATTGAAATCGAAAATCAGCAAATCAAAGAGGTCACTGTTGCTAGGATCTTGGGATTCTGGGTTCAGAGCAACGGCAGAGCCAGCCACACCATCAATTTACTAAAGTCAGCAACAAAACAAGTGGCAAGGATGATTCAAAGAATCACCTTCCACAAACAAGGCATGAGGGAAAGCGACACTGTCCGTTTAGTACAGGCGCTCGTTATCAGCAAACTAACATACAGCCTCCCTTTTCACACACTCAACAAGAGTGAGGAGGAGCTGGTTGACACTATTATCAGAGGCGCCTACAAGGTGGCCTTGCGCTTACCGGTAGGCACCCCGACAGACAAGCTCCTTGGCCTTGGGGTATACAACACATACTCCGAGCTCAAGGCGGCAACTTTAATTTCACAAAGAAGCCGACTTAGCCAGACGAGATCGGGCAGAGAGATCCTGGTTCGGGTGGGTATTCCACCACACCCCCAAAACTTGGACGAGGTACTGGTGGATATTCCCGGTCCCGTCCGAAGCAGGATCTCGGTCGCTCCTGTCCCGAGAAATATGCACAAAGACAGAAACAAAAAGCGAAGAGAAGAGAGAGTGAAATGGCTAGGCAAACTAGTCAGAAATAATGAGAACACCGTTTATGTTGACGCCTCTCAGTACAACTGGAAGCGTGCAGTAGTTACTGTCATAGGCAATGACAAGACTAGCCTAATCTCAAGCGCCTCCCTGATCACGTCCTCTATTTCCAAGGCAGAATGCTTCGCCATCGCCTTGGCAATCAAGGACCGGGAACGGACGGGGCCGTCCTACAACACCATCATTTCGGACTCTCAGGAGGCGTGCCGCTTCTTTATGAACGGCCGTCTCCCTTTCAATGTTAGCCACCTCCTGGGAAAGGAACTCAAGAATACATACAGGCTGGTCTGGTGTCCAGGACACGCAGGCCTGGAGGGGAATGAGAGGGCTGACGCTCTAGCTCGAGAGCTCACGAACCGAGCGGAGCAACCATCGCACTCCCATTCACAACCCGCCGCTTCACAGGGAAGCCGTCGCGAGGAGGAGAATAACGATCTGGCACGTATGGCACCACGCGATATTCTTGCTCACCAGCGCGGCATGCGGCAAAAATACGGCGCCCCCCACACATCTTTGCAAGGGGAAGACGCAATAGATCTCCGCAGGATTCAAACGGGGGTCTACCCAAATTTGTTAAGATTAAGCAAAATTTTCCCAACGATGTACGGGCGTGCCTGTCCGTGGTGTAGCGACTCACCACCGTCTTTGTACCACATCTCATGGGGATGCCAAAATAGACCACCAAATTTAAATGCCTACTTAGTTAGGTATAATCTAACCAACACACTGGAGCAATGGGAGGCACAACTCGCCAGCTCAGACCCGAAGGTGCAGAAGGCTCTTCTTGGTCACGTTCGGCTAGCGGCAGAAGCCAGTGGAGCCCTGGACTTGGGGCACCACCCATCAAGCTCCTAATCCCCTATCCCCATTTCCCCAGTTCAATAAAGTTATTCTCTCTCTCTCTTCTCTACCCTTTCTCACTATTGTTCACTTGGAGCCACTGCACTAACTGGTCTATTTTCATCTGATAAAGTACATGCAACATTCTTCGTTCTTTAAAATTTTCTGTCATTGTTCTTATATGCTCCATTGCCTCATCCCATTCTAGCCGAACACCTTGAGCTGTAACTATAAACCTCTGCTCTAGGCCAGTCTTATTACTCAAGGAGTTCAGATGTTTCCAAAATTTCATAGCTGTATTTCTATTCTTTTTGTTTACTTCTGACAACTGTTGGGTCCCCTTTCTTCTAATCTTCTCATTGATCGAGTGGGTTGCTTCCCTTCTACAGTTTAAGAAGTTATCCCATTTCCTGTCAACATCAGCTTCTGGATCACCCCTCTGCTTAGAGTATCTGGGTTTTCTGAAGGTTTCCTTAGGTGTTCTCTGGCTTCCTGGCATTTCCTTATGGGCTCCTCATCCACCAAATCTTGAGTTTGCGTCTTTTCCCTTTGGGCTTGACTTGGACCTTAGCAACCTCTATCTAGCTCAAACAGTCCTGTTAAACTTGTGTATGTTCTTTCTGCTTTAGTATCCTCGGAAATTATTTCCTCAATTTATTTGGTTGCTATCTACAGTTGCTTTTCCAAGTAAAAAATCCTCATTTGGTAGTTCATCTTGTTTCCTTCCTACTTTCGTTTCTCGTCTACAACTCGGCTTGATACACTTGTGATCACTACCTAGACTTCTGGAGCCACGTTCATCTATGTTCATTACCCCTTGCTTATGCATCCTATGTGACGTTAATGCATAATCTGTCATTGACTGCAGGCTCCCTACCTCCCATATTATGCGCCCTTCACACTTTTCAGTAGTGTTACATACAGCTAAGTCATGCCTTCCACACATATCCAGCAGCATGTTGCCCGAGTCTCTGTAACTGTCCATATCTTCTATGTGCGCATTCATGCCTCCAGGTCTAATTATCTTGCATCTCTTAGCTCGTTAATGTTACTTGCTATGCATTCTACCATTTTCTTGTTTTCCCTTTTAGGCATAAATGCTCCTTGCATTCCTGTTTGACCCTTTGTAAATTCATACTTTTATGAATGAATACCCCAACTCCAACCCCCCTTTCTGCTGCCCTCTGTGCTATTGTAATATTCCCATGCATAGTCCCATTCACACTATAACAACTAATAGCTCCCCCAATTTCCTCGGGATGTTTGGCGTCCTTTGCACGGTACATAATGAGTGCATGCCAGCTAGCCAGCAGGTTAGGCTATTGTGCCCTTGTGCCCAGAAGCAATTGTTGATGAAGTAAGATTCCAGAAATTTTGCTCCATGCCCACTTTCGTCCACAGGTGACTTGGGAAGCGTTTTTGAAGTGCACACACAACTTGCACTCGTCTCCTCCTAGCTCCCAGGCTCGTACGCCGAGTGCAGATCTGGCCGCGCCGCAAAGCCATCATCGCCGCAAAGGCATTTTTGTATGACATTATGCTTTTATTCTCATACCCTACTCCTCCTCCGCCTCATGGTTCCGCTGCATCCTCCTCCGATTTTCTCCTCGTGCTCTTTTCGCTATCGCCGTCTTTCATCTCCCCATGCGCTCCACGTTCGTTCTCATCCTTAGCTGTGTTCGTTCGCTCGATTACGAGGGACAACGCCGGAGCACGCCGCAGGAACGGGCAGCTAATAGTTGCGCCCTAATATGTCGCTTTTTCCACAATTTTTCCACCGACGCAGACACTGCGTGTACGTGCGGCTCCCGTTATTGCACGGTGGTTGCCTCAGAAGTTCTGTGGGTTTCTTCGTCATTTGAAAGGAAATTATGGGTTGGAGAGCTTTTCTTGATGCATAAAGAAAGGTCATTTGGTTTCTATGCAGTCAGTGTGAGATATCTTGTAATTTGGCCACGAACATGGTTTCATAGGCAGCGGCGTGCATGCAAATGCGGAAAGTGTCACGTGGGCTTTGCAAATAACTCAGCTATAGTGCGAGTATAACTCATGATTTTTTGTTTCTTTTTGATGCGAAAGCGTGAAATGGCTCATTGAGTGAAAAAGCCTCGCGCCTCGAGTCTATAGCAGCGAAACGGCACCTAAGCTTCCGTTGCCATTGGATGCGACGCCACGGCACGAGCGCACCTCGACGGCGCAGCGCGGGCGAAGGGTAGCGCGCCAGGTGCTGCGTCAGGGAAGAGGGCATCGCCGCCACGCCATGTTACCCTCGCTCTCGGACCCGTCGTGGTTGCTTAGTGTGGTGTTACGCTGCTAAGCACGAAGTCCCGGCATCAAATCCCGGCCACAGCGCGGCCGCATATCGATAGGCGATGAAATACAAAAAACACTAGTATACTTAGATTTAGGTGCACGTTAAAGAACCCCAGGAGGTTAAAATTAATCCAGAGTACCCCACTACGGCGTGCCTCATAAACAAATCGTGGTTTTTCACGTAAAACTCCATCATTTAACCCTCGCTCTCGGAAGCCTGTGTTATCCGCGCGTTCCTTGTCCGCTCAAGCTCTCGCCAGCGTTTAACTGCGCCTCGTTAAGGCCAAATTAAAATGCGCCAAGCATGTATGTCTCAATGCGCTCGCTTGGCCGCGGAGTTAATAACTCGAAGGGGCGCTCAGCGGCGTTCAATTGGACATTAATGTTTTCGCATTCGCAAATCATAAGGGCTTAGGTGTCCTCGGGCCTTTTTTTTTTAATCTTTTGTCCTTTTAGAGAACTTATTGAAACAGGAAGGGTAACAGTCAGAAGATTAGCACATGCCGAAGCTATGCAACTGCTCGACGAGAAAAAGATAATCCCAGAGACATTCGACAGTACATCTATGTAGCACCCATTCCAAGAAATATGCATCGAACCACCATGAAGGAAGAAGAAAAGCCAGAATAGAGACTCTCCGAAAATCCTATGGCCGAAATCCGGACACATGATACGCCGTAGCAGCGAAATGTACAGGAGCTGCGGCTCATGCGATCAGCGTCGTCGACAGCAAGGGTAAAGAGAGAACGGCAGCTAAACAAGAGAAATAGATACGGCAGAAGAAAAGGCAATAGCCTTAGCCATCTCAACCTGTGGGGAGGGAGCAATAATACTCACAGATTCACAAGCAGCTTGCCGGAATTTTCAGAAAGGGAGAATCTAGGCAAGTCCTACAAATCCTCACGGAAACGGCAAAGAAGAATGCACCAGAAATTACATCGTTTGGACTCGGGCGCACGAGTCCCTGCCGGGGAATGAGGCAGCCGAGGACTTCGCCCGAGCTCACGTTCACCGGGCTTTCTCACAGGACGCACCAAGGAGATCCTGCAAAAGTACAGTGATATTCTGCAACACTACAGGCTAAACAGAAGAACTTACCCGCCACCTCATCCCAGCCTAACTAGGGAAGAGGCAGTAAGCCTCAGGAAATTGCAAACCAACAGTTACGTCCACGGTATCCTATTGCACCGAATCTCACCTACTCAGCATTCATATTTCTGCATGTACTGTAATGTTCCAGACACCCTATTGCATATTGTACGGCGATGTGTCGGGAAAAAAGAAACCGTAGACACCCAAACACTAACAGAAGAGCAGTTGGAGGCCAAGCTATCAGACCTGGACCCGAAGAAACAGCGCAGCCTCATCAAACGGGCACGGGAGATAACCATGGCCCGCGGCTACCTGGAATAACCCAGGTAGCACAAAAGGGACACATTACGTTATTTTTTCACCTTTCATCCGAGACAACGAAAGCGTCCAAAAGAAGACGCGGAATAGAAGCTCATACTCTAGAAATGTCTTATATCTAGCTTAATGTCCGGCTTGAGTCCATTTTACAAAAGGTCTAAAATCTGGTTTTAAAAACGTCGCTAAACACCCCGTCTATAAAAGGAGTTTGCAAATACTAAAAGAATCTCGCCGAAACTGCTGTCAGAATTGGTTTTCGAACCGTCGTGAAGAATCCAGTTCAGTGTTTCGCTCTTGTTTTTGCGGCTTAGCTTTTCTTTCTTTGTACAATGGAAACGGAAAAAGATCAGCGCGAGTAACCGGTGATTGGAGCAGCGAAATTGCGGCACATGGCTAAGGAGCGAGAAGATCGAGCCGTTCCCACTCTTCGCACACGAAGCTAGTTCGATCTACCACTTGTGGTTTGGAAGTACTTATTTGGTTTGATGGCTGGTCCAACGTACGAACCAGAGCTAAACAGATTATGATACATATCCGTAATCGCGCGGCCTCTGTTGTCGATGAATTCTGATTTCGCCGCGTAACAAACTTGGAGATAGAGCACAGCACTCTCGTTATCTGCATACGCCTGCACAACAGCGTCACGTATCGCAATTTCGTTGCCCAGGTCGGCGGTCACTTTCCTAACCTTTGCCACAGCACGTGCGAAAGGAAGCTCTTGCACCGTAATAAGTAGATCCACAAACAGATATTGATGAAGTATGATTTTATTTTCAAATTGGCAACACTTACAGTACACCGGTGTAATTATTATACCACTGACAATGTGAAAATGAACGCAGTCGTTCTCGAACACAGCAGATCGGAAATGTAGAAAAAGGTAAAAAGGCTTCAAAGTAATCATAATAGCAGAAACTTGTAGTAATATGGTGTGGTAAACTACAACCAAGTAAAAAAAATGCCATCAAGTTTTCATAGAACACTTGAAAGGTTGATCTTTAACAAAGACCTTTAGCTTTTCAATAGAATTTGTCACTATTAGTACAGAGGTAGCAAGCTGTAATCCTTGGCAAAAACACAGGTTACCTAAACCTAATAGATTTTCTAGAATGAATAACAGTACATTGAGACAGACATTTGGAAGAATACATAACTAGATGAAAGCAACTGTAGGCTACAAAAACCGACTCCCCACTTCTAATAAAAAATTGCCTCTGCAAAGAGCACAAAGGCGCTGAACTTGTAATTCATCCTTTCAAGTGACTAGAGCCTGAAGGTGCGTGCCAAACTTTTTTTTTATTGGCTCCATGTGGTTTTGATTAACATAAAATTAGGCACCTCGGTTTCTCTTGCAGTAAATTTCTAGTTGCATATGAATCCTCTGAAGCAATATATTGAACACAAAAGTATTTCGAATTAATTTCTTACCGCCTCATATAACTAGTAGCAACACAAAGGCAGGTAAATGTATGTAGGTTACTAAACAAAACAAAATCATGAGCCATTCTACTCCGCGAGGGTGGATGACCAGCGAAACTGTTTACCATACGACACAGAGGTGACACAGAATTTTGAACATAGGTACGGACTCATTGACCGTGATATTTATATGCATTCGCGTGGACGACGGGGCCGCCGCCCCGAGGAGCCAGAGGAAACTAGACACACGTGACGTTTCGGCGGGGCCGCCACCACGGGAGAGCGGAAGGAAAGGAGGTATGCAAGCGCTTGGAACGCCGACAAAGAGAGGGCGGTGCGAACGTAGACATGGCCGACGCGGGTCAAAGTGTTGTATCTGTTCTTATCAGCTTAATATCTGATACGGGTTGTATTTGGACCCAAGATATTATATTTATTTTTGCAAGTAGGCGGATTGCTTGAAGCGTGCTTCACCTCCTCCGCCGGTCGGTGCGGTATTGCACTGCCTTCGGGATTGGCCCACGTTTTTTGGTCTACTGACGTCGATCCGCAGGAACCTAGCCATATACAGCTGCTCTGTACCATTCACAACAATGTAGATAGTTGTACACCATATAACAGGGACCTACAGTCATGGTAACACGAAAACAAATCTCGTGGAAAGCTCTAGAATGAGACACTGCCCCAGTAGCACTAATCATTCGATCGCTACAGTCACTGCAGCACAGTCCTAAAACATGATCGAATGGATTAGGACTGAAATTCGGGCCAATTATTACGAATTCTTGTTTTTACTGCGGCTGCTGAGCACGAGGTCGCGGGATCGAATCCCGGCCGCGGCGGCCGCATTCCGATGGGGGCGAAATGCGAAAACACCCGTGTACTTAGATTTAGGTGCACGTTAAAGAACCCCAGGTCGACGAAATTTCCGGAGTCCTCCACTACGGCGTGCCTCATTATCAGAAAGTGGTTTTGGCACGTAAAACCCCATAATTTTTTGTTTTTACCGCGTGTAGAGTAAAGAGGTAAACAAGGAAGGATAGAAGTACACAACACATGCGCGGACTCGCAACTGCTTTATTGTTGGTTCTAAAAGTAAATAGTTGACCTAGCTACACGTGCCATTATAATTATGTAAGGCGGAACGAGCGGGCATACGAAAAATTACTATGTGTCGAAACATTTTCCATGCGTCGGCATCCAATGTATTGGCACGTGAACTTGTTTATCTTTTACGGGTGAGCGCTTTTCACCGTATAACAAATGTTACAACCTTGAATGTTATTGCTCAGCGCAGGACGCCCCTGCATGTATCGGAAGTTTCTGGAATGTTATCGATGGTTCTATCCGCTGTCTGTTGTCGCCGAACCTTGTGTAATCTGATTGCATGTATGCGCGACTCGAATGGTGTAGAACTTTCTGGAAGACCTGCGGGCACCAGCGGTTACTCTGGAACGTTCGATGGCTCATGTATAAAAGCTGACGCGCTTGACCGGCTGATCAGATTTTCGACTATCGCCGACTGTGTTCGCCGCTATCGCCGTTCTTTGAGCGTAGCCTGTGTTTGAGGGCACAACTTCGCCCAATAAAACGCTAGTTTCGTCATTCCCAGTTTTGCTGCTTTCTTCACCGTCACTACTACGTGACAGTATCGTGCTACACAAATACAAAAAAAAAAAAACACTTGCGCAGTTTGCACTAGTGGTGCAAGGCTGGAGTCAACAGCAGAGCTCGTGATCACCTAGCTTTTACGTGGTTTGCCTAAGTTGTTTGTAGGTTTTGCGAGGTTATGCTAGGTTTTGCCAAGTTGTTGGTAGGCTTGGCTAAGTCGTTTTTAGGTTTTTCGAACTTATGGTAGGCTTGGCTAAGTTGTTTCTAGGTTTTGCGAGGTTATGCTAGGTTTCGCTAAGTTGTCTTGGCGGGCTTGACGCTGGAAGCTTTCGAGCATTCGCAGGCCCGGATTGCTTTCTCGGCGACGTCGAGCGTTCAGGCGCCGACTTTCGCGTTCCCTGGACTGAAATTCGGTATCCTCGACTTCGCGTCGCCTTTTCTCAGTCGCAGCTTCGGCGCGGTGTTCCGGATCAGCTCGGCGGCGACGCATCGCTTCTCGCTTGGCTTTACGGCGCTCTTTCTGGTAAGCCGCTTCTTGGGGTGTCCGGACTTTCTTCGGTCTTCCCATGGCAGCAGCACGTACTACGCACACGAGACGACGGCCGGCTAGCGCTTTCTAACGGCGCGAAGCGACGAGATCAGTAAGAGTAGCGCATGCGCGCAAAGTTCACTCGAAGCGCAAGTTTCGTCTACTAGGCTCTTCCCGCAGGCATGACGCTGCCCTCTATGCCGCCCCTGTCGCGATTAACTCAGTGGAAGCTTCCCTGCTCATCAGAGACAGCAAGTGCGCGTGAACCCGATGCTGCCATATATGATAAACAACAAAGAGCGCAAGAAATGTATGATACAGTTGCTTGCAGCTTTGCACATTTTGTTCACTATTTTGCTGCGTATGCATGCGCACTAGAACAGCGCAAGTTTTTTTTTTTTTTTTTTTAGAGAAAGAGAAAAACGCAAGCCAGGGGCACACACTCCTGCCATCTCTAATAAGCCGGGAAGCTTGCGCCGAAATAATCGTGCCAGGCGCTATGCCGTGCTGGTAGAAGAGCCATAAGACCGTTTCATCGGGCGAGGAGGATAGGGCGCGCAGAGAGCCTTTCCTCCTCTCTGGCTTGGGTGATCCGGCGCGGCGCTGCTTGAAAGTATTGCTGTCGCGTGCTGCGGAACGATTTCGAGATGTTTTAGATCTTACTTTGTGAAATTTGCGCCATATTCGTTCATATAAGGTCGTCAGGGAAGCCTTTCGGTGCATTGGTGACTACTGTAGGCAGAAATATGTCTTGGGGGCGCAAAAATGTGACTCGCATGATCAGCCGCGGTGTACGCGCATTATCAGTCGCGGTGCGTGTATGTGTTGTTTGCTATTTTGCTTATATCGATTTTAATTCAACAAAGAAAACCGGCGTCTCTGTATTGCCAGCATTAAATAGTAAATCAGCTCACTGTCTGATCGATTGGCTAGGGAGTAAAACATAAAACATAAGAGCGCATGCTCGTGCACGGCCAACCTAAGGCAACCACGAAACATTTGAGCGGCAGGCGCTATCAAATATTTGTGATACACTGGCATCGTTCTCACGCATTTCAAGTCTAGTATGCTTGAAATTACCATATGTCTACGCTAGCCTTGCTGCATGAGGCCCATGGCGCTGCTCAACACAGCGATCACTGCGGTTGGTGAGCCAGCACGATACATATATAAGCTGTGTGCTTCGGCATTGCCTTCTTGGCCTGTATACAGCCATAACATATGAGAGGGTTCGCATAAAAAGAATGCGATGGCTATTTTTGAGCGCCAAATTTCTGTAATACGTGTGAGTGCGTCGTAGAGAACTGAACGAACACAACCGAAAAAAAATTTCGGTTATCATCCTCTTTCTCTAAAAAGCAAGAGAAAACGGGCTAACGCCGCACAACGTTTATAAATATATATGACCGCTGATGCCGTATGCTTGGACCATGCGCTATATAGAACAAAGATATCTGTAATCCAGCACCTACTACTGCTTAGGACGCTCGCGCAGTTCGTGAACGGTCGCTTTGCTGGACAAGCTTAATTCAGATTGTAAGGTATGTTGCTATTACTAGCCAAAACTATTTTATTCATGGGTGGAAGCTTCATCCATCCAACCAAGTAGTCACGCAATGTAACCTGCAACGAACAGTTTGAACGCTTGTCAAAGTATAACAGCACAGCTCCTATCGTCGCAGAATGGTACCCACGCTGTTACGATCGTCGCGTATGTTTCATGGCCCCTAAACCGCAGCTTAGAAGTAGAGGATAATACTGCAATAGGTCACATTAGTGATTGGAACATTCGGAAATACAGAATTGCTCTCCGAGGCTGATTGTAGGCTCAAATATGCGTGCACCCATCGCGCTGCGTGTTCCGTCCACCTCAACGCCAGCAGAAATTCCGGCCATGGCGCCTTAAACCACTTCAGCACGTCTCACAGAACTGTTTACCACGTAGAAGACGCACGTCATAGTAAACAGACCGCACGACTGCGAAAACAAACGCCAGAACCTACCGCCGAGCGTATACCTGCCATGCCAAAGACCGCTTTCACCCAAGCCAGTATGGCGCTGCTCATAGGCGGCGCCACTGCGTTCACAATATGGCGGCGCCTACGAAAAAACGCTCTATCGCAGACGAAACTTGCGCTTCGAGTGAACTTGGTGCGCATACGCTACCCTTGCTGATCCGGTCGCTTCGCGCCGTTAGAAGGCGCCGGCCCATTGGCCAGTCTAGGCCAGTCGATCGGTACTGTTAAGGAATCGGTCGACTGCACACGCTGCGATTGTCTATTTAAAATGACCAAATCTGGTGAGGGGTGAGATTTTGAAAGGTGGTATGGAAGAATTGTAATTAGAGGAGTCATGAACACGGTCGTGCCTTTTAAAATTTTATATGGTATCAGTTAGAGTTGACCTGTATATCAAGCTAAAAAAACTTCAAAAATTCATCATCATCATCCTATTTTATGTCCACTGCAGGACAAAGGCTTCTCCCCACTATCTCCAATCGCACCTGTCCTGCGCCAACCGTGGTTCCAACTTGCGCCTGCAAATTTAGTAATGTCATCCCCCCACCTAATTTTCTGCCGTCTTCGACTACGCTACCCTTGGCAACCATTCTGTAACTATAATGGTCCACCGGTTATCTGTCCTACGCATTACATGCCCTGCCGAGCTCCATTTTTTATTTTAATTTCAACTAGAATATCGGCTATCCCCGTTTCCTCTCTGGTCCACACCGCTCTCTTCCTGTCTCTTAACGTTACGCCTAGCATTCTTCGTTCCATCGCTCTTTGCGTGGTCCTTAACTTGTCCTCGAGCTTCGTTGTCAACCTCCAAGTTTCTGCCTCATATGTTAGCACTGGTAGAACGCATTGATCGTACACCTTTCTTTTCAATGATAGTGGTAAGCTTCTAGTCAGGATCTGACAATGTCTGCCGTATGCACTCCAACCCATTTTTATTCTTCTGTAAATTACCGCAGGCCATTTCCCCATACTGCCTCTTCCTTCCCAGGCTATTGATCATTACCTTTGTCTTCTGCATATTGTTCTTCAACCCAACTCTTACACTTTGTTTGTTTAGGTCCTCCATATTTTGTTGTAACTCGCTCCCAGTGTTGCTGAACAGGACAATGTCATCTGCAAACCAAAGGTTGTTGAGATATTCGCCGTTGATCCTCACTCCTAAGCTTTTCCAGTTTAACAGCTTGAATACTTCTTCCAAGCATGCAGTGAATATCATTGGAGAGATTGTGTTTCCTTGCCTGACCCCTTTCTTTATAGGCATCTTTCTACTTTTCTTGAGTATCAAGGTAGCTGTGGAATCTTTGTAGATATTTTCCAAGATATTCACGTAAGCCTCCTGTACCTCTTTGATTACGTAATGCCTCTATGAATGCTGGCATATCTACTGAATCAAATGCCTTTTCATATTCTATGAAAGCCATATAGAGAGGTTGATTGTACTCTGCATATTTCTCGATCACTTGATTGATGGCATTGATGTGATCCATTGTAGAGTATTCCTTCCTCAAGCCAGCCTGTTCTCTTGGTTGACTGAAGTCAAGTGTTGCGTTTAAATTTCTTTGTAAGAGTAAGGAATACTTAAAAGGAAGAAGTCTGGACAACGACCAAAAATGGTTTAAAATAGTTATTTACGTTTCGGCTCCCGTGGGGGAGCCGAAACGTAAATAACTATTTTAAACCATTTTTGGTCGGTGTCCAGACCTCTTCCTTTTAATATGCATCATCCCGACCAGACGGGCTTCCGTCATACTCTCAACTTCAAGAGTAAGGAATATCTCGAACTTTCCCCGGCTCGTTCACTAACGCCCACTTCTGAAATCCTGAGTGTCGCAAAGGTTTGCGCAATTCTCGGTATTCCTTTTGTGTATCTATATTTCTTTATCTACGTCACAATATACTATACCTGTGTACGCGCTATTGCTACGGCGTGGGAAGAGTGAACACATGACGGTGAGAAGCTACAAAGTTATTTATTTATTTATTTATTTATTTATTTGCTAAGAGATACACGCACGTACGAAAACCTCAAATGTAAGAACAATTTTTTAAAAAGCCTTTAGAGAAGGTAGACGTCGAACCAAACGTGTCATAAACCAATAAAAAAGAATAGTGAATTAAGCAAGTTGAACACACACACATAAACAAAGTACCTTCCAGACGCCTTCCCTTCCGTACCTGCAGGAATCCCGTGTAAATCCAAGTTGCCAGACACAAAATCGAAAACACTGTCGCATACTTGGACTGCGACTGCATCCAAGTTTAGAAAGACGGATCATGCAGACATGAAAGCTCTACTGTAGCGTTCTCGATCCGGGGAACGAGAGAGTGAGGGAATAAACTTTTATTCTGAGCAAGCGCAGTGTGCACCCTGCTCAAGTGGGCGGCTTCGTTATTTCAGGTAGCCGCGGGCCATCTCCCGTGCCCGTCCGATCAGGCTGCGCTGTCTATTCGGGTCCAGATCTGATAGCTTGGTCTCCCACTGCTCTCCGGTTAGTGCTTAGGTGTCTACGGTGCAATCTTTTTCTACACATCCCCATACTATATGGCATAGGACGTCTGGGACATCGCAGTAAGTGCAGATGTATAAATGCTAAGTAGATGAGATTCGGTGCAATAGGATACCGTGGACGTAGCTGTTGGTTTGCAATGTCCTGAGGGTTACTGCCTCTTCCTTAGTTGAGGGTTACTGCCTCTTCCCTAGTTAGGCTAGGGTGAAGTGGTGGGCAAGTTCTTCTGTTTAGCCTGTAGTGTTTCACAATATCGTTGTACTTTTTCGAAACTTTATCCGTGCTCCTTGCGTGTCCTGTGAGAAAGCCCGGCGAACCTGAGCTCGGGTGGAGGCGTCGACTGCCTCATTTCCTAGAAGGGACTTGTGCCCCGGAGTCCAAAAGGTGTATAAATCTGATAGGTGCTTCTTTGCCGTTAAGGCTGTGGTGCCATCTGCTAGGTTAAAATCAAACCTCTTTTACACATCGGCATCGTCTGTATAGGCCTATCACTGTCAAAACAAAGAGATGATCTCAATAACAACGACAAATCATACCTGATGTTCTGCCCTCAGCATGAAATGAGGCTAAGCGATGGCTTGTTTCCTCTTTTAGTTCTTGCCATTGGAGTGGAAAGCAAGTAACAAGCGTGAACTTGGATCGAAGAGGGCGTGCGAGGGTGCATGTTAGGCACCATGGCCAGTGGTGTAAAATATAGAACATGTCTAAGGTTGCTAGTTGGGCAGCACGCGCTTTACGTTTCTTCTTATACTGTACCTTATACTTTGAACTAAACAATCGCTTATTCTGTATGTGAATCAGAGTGGAAGAATAATATGTTATTCCAACCTGCTCTCACTATATTCGAGAACGATGCAAATCCGAAGTCACAATATACCGACATTCCCATGCATACCACAGCGCAGCAGCGTCAGATTTCCCTCTATGCGTACTAAGGAGGTTAAAGAAGACTGCTGGAGTGGAATTCGCCTATACCGGCCTATAGGCTCGAGTGAAGCCGGCGGCGGCCATCTTACGGAGGGCAAGAAGCGGCCTGCCAAGAGCTTCGCAGCGCTCTCGCCGACATTCTCAGCGGTTTTTAAATGCTTAAGCGGTTTCAATGTTCTAATGCAACGCAGTAGGCTATGAGGCGAGCCATATTGGAAGTCTCCGCATCGCAGATATCCGAGTACGGGGGCATTTTTAAAATTTTATCGGCATATGCGTATGCAGCTGCCGCAAAGAGCAAAAGAAATTCGTGGAATAATTAGCGTTTATTTGCCTTCGTTAATGCAGTGTATAAATTGATCAATCATGAAAGCTGTCAGAAGAAAAAGCAATGAGAAACTGAAAGCGTAGCATGAGAAATAGCAGTACATGCAACAAGCATCAGTATTCATTATTATCTTCATTATCGTCAGGTGTTGCCGGTGCTTTATTATCCTCATTGAATAGAGGGTCTCGGAACTTCGGTGGCGGCCGTTTCCTTTCAGCCTGACATGCAAAGTTTTCTTTTATCTTAGAGCAAGGCAGTGCTAATCGGCAACCTTATTTAAATGAGAAGGATAACACTAACATGTCAACTGTTTGTACGTCAACTTTCCTAGAAACGCGCGAGATCGCTAGCACATTTTCGGATCCGCAGAGCAGCGCATACGGCAAGACAAGACGATCCGAAACACGCAAGTTGCGGCGACTGGCGTGCTTTTGCCCCCCCCCCCCCCTTCCCCCCCTTCCCCCCCCCCCCCCCCCCCCGCAAGATGGCGACGCGGCGGCTTCACTTGACGGGCGCTCCCTCCAACCCAGCAGTTTTTCTTTAACCTCTTTGGAACGTGCCATTTTTTGAATTGATCATCATTATTAAGGAGGCTTGTGCTGGCTCGAGCCCGCGCCGCTCGTGCACGCATTCGGCGTTCGATCGTGCCTTCGAAAAAAAGTCGCGAGACGTGCATGGAGCTCAGCACAGAGCCGTCGGAGCCACCGGCCCGAACGCCTGTCCATATATCCGCAACCGAGATGGAAGACCTGACTGAAGACTGCGGTGTCAGGAAAAAGGTGGGTTCAGTGCGATAAATTAGCTGACTTCTGTTATATCGTGCATATTACTCAGTACGATATCAATGGAGACATTATACTCAGTCCCTCTCCGTTTACTCAAATTCAAGTTAGCGGCCGTTCGTCGTGGAGCTATCAGCAGAATGAAATTCGGTACCTCTGCTGTCGTGAACTGGTCACTGGCATCCGATCATTCAGCTATGGCGGCTGTGAATCATCCGACACAACCTGACACATCAAGCGCAGATAATGCACCCCTGTACCCTGAACCACCTGCTGCAGGGCGCACGCAACAAGCTTCATTTAATTTGCCAGGATGCGAAGCGCGCGTGAGAAGCGCCCGCAGCAAGAAGACACCGAAGAAGCTGCAGGACTACGTTAGGAAGTAATGGACAACCGTTTTTTTTTTTTTTTCAAGAGGGGATATGTTATATAAGGCATCGCTGCCTACCGCAACGTCATTAGAAGGCGCGTGCTAGGAGCCGCCTAAAAAGAAGAAAAAGAGGATTGAATAAACGGAGAGGGGCTGAGTAATGTATCCATTGATATCGTACTGAGTAATATGCACTATCTAACAACTTCGTTCGTTGATGGCTGTAGCAGGTAGCCGCAACCACCGTGGTGGTAGCACTGCTCAGGCCCCCGCGTTCTTTCAATTGCGTGCGGCTCATGCGCGCGGGTACAATTAAGGCCGACACACAATTGTGCAGAACCAGGAAAGCTGATCGGTTGGCTTTCAGTCGTATAAACGGTCGTATTGGGCCGTTATACCATTGGTGTCATTAGAAAGTTGAGCGCCTTGCGCACAGCGTCTGCATGCACAAAACGCCTTTGGTGGCGTTTTGGCGCGGCGCTGTCATTGCGGTTTGAAACGCTTAAACGCGTAAGCGCCTACGCACCATCCAATGCCACGTTTACTCCATCTCTCAATCTGGTTGCAGCACGGTGGAAGCTACAAGAATTCTTAGCTAATAGCAAGGCCGAATGCCCCTCGAGATGTCCTCATCCGCGCCGCGTCGTCTGCTCAGCGTCTGCTTGCCATATACTGTTACATGTTCCAAGCGCCCGTGGTGTCGTAGTCTTTCTTGTGTGTGTTGTTTTTTGGCGCAAAATCTTTTCAGTATGCAAGATCACCAACTAGCCCAGCAGTTAACCATTAAAAGTATGTTACATGTTCCATGGTTAGTGGATCGGCGCAAAAAATGTTTTGACATCGTAACGATAAGCTACGTTTATATGCATGCGACAGCAGGGCTTCGGCTTTACCTGTACGCTTTCCATGCGGTTACCTTGCAGCCTCCTTAGCAAGTAGCACGCGCGAATGCCCTTACAAATGTTCATCCGCGCCACAGTGTCTGTTCGCCGTCTATACTTGGCGTTTGCTCGCTACCGTCATCACGTACCATGCTATAGAGCGGGGTAGTAATGATGAAAAAGAAAATTAAATTATGGGGTTTTACGTGCCAAAACCACTTTCTGATTATGAGGCACGCCGTATAGTGTGAGACTCCGGAAAGTTCGACCACCTAGGGTTCTTTAAAGTGCACCTAAATCTAAGTACACGGGTGTTTTCGCATTTCGACCCCATCGAAATGTGGCCGCCGTGGCCGGAATTCGATCCCGCGACCTCGCGCTTAGCAGTCTAACACCATAGCCACTAAGCAACCATGGCAGGTAATTAATGATGCAGTGAATCATTAGGCTTTTATAGCGTTCCGCATCGTCATGCATCACCAATGCTAATGCTGTGGTGCCATCTGATAACTAGAAATCAGACAAGTTGTACGGCTCGGTGCCACGTCTGTAGTCCTAGCAGCGTGAAAACAAGAGGCCGATCTCAATAATTACGACAAAACATACCGAATGATTTGAGGTCAGATTGAAGTGAGACTTATAGCAATGACGAATTTTGGAGCTTGTTTCTCGCTGACAGGGCGAATAGCCAGTAACAAGCGCGAATTCGGATCGAAGCGGGTGGTCGGCGCTGCATGGGCGCTGCTATGTCGCCACGGTTATAGGGTGGCTGTTACGATTACAGGCGTAACTGCCGAAGTAATTCCGGTATACGACGTGCACGCGCAAATGACCTAACATGTCATGTACCGCTGTACCATATTATGTAGCGAGTAAAAATGACTCTCTAGTGTAGCCAATAATCCGCGAGCTATGCCCGGAACTATATGCAGTTTTTTTTTCTTTAGCTGCACCAAAATTTTTAAAGATTGCCTATGGTAGATAGCACAAGTCTAAACCTTGACCTAAATTACTCGATGAGGCGGCCATTACTCCTACGAGAAATCAAAATATTCAATTGAGAAATTAACGCAATTACGTTAGTTAACCTTTTAATTAGTCACTTTACGCCACACATTTCAATCTACGAATTACAGCCGCTGAGTTCGCACGGCGTATCCACTTGGAAAAAATTATCTGGACAGCACCAGTTCCGAGATATTAAGTTTCCGACGAAGTGCACTGGTGTTCCGGTTACTTTTCTTAAGAAACGACTGTTTAATGCATTCAAGCACAAAAATAACTGGAACCGCATGCATTTCGACAGACACTTTGAAAATAAATATCTCGGAAGTGGTGCGGTCCACAAAATTTTTTCCAAGTAAATACGCCGTTCGAACTCAGCGGCTATAATTCGTACATTAAGATATGTGGCGTAGAGTAACGAATTAATATGATAATTAGCGTAATTATATACGATAATTATTCAACTGAAGATTTTGATTTCTCGTAGAGGTAATGGCCGCCTCAGCGAGTAATGTAGATCAAGGGTTAGAATTGCGCTATCTGGCATAGACAATCTTTTAAAAAATTGGTGCAGCTAAACAAAGAAACACACCTTGAATACCGCTGCGCAAGGATACTTACTACCTGTGCACGCCTCGCACCTTCGGCAGTGCTGCAGCCAACTTGTGATGTGGAGTATAGGCGCACCTTTCTGAAGAGCCAGACGTCGCAGCCTGCTGAAATTTGGAGACAATGCGAATGTGTTAGTAGCCTATAGTCTAAAATCTGGATATATCCAATCGTTTTCGAATACTTCCCTTTGTCGACCGTGCATCATCAAACATGAAATTAAAGTAAACACGCGATAACTTTCATTCCATCCACAGTTGACATAATGTACTAGAGCATGCTACGTCGCTCTAGAAGCCAGTCTTTTGCGGCCGAACTACGACGACTTGCAATAGAAATTTGTTTAGACCTAATTCTGTAGTGAGTACTGTGCGGTACAACGTATAGATACAGCACCTAGTATGTGCTCTTATCAGATTAAATACGAAGACGTTTCACTGCAACATAATTAATGCAATGTTGAAATTAGCAGTACGTTCAAAGATGTTCGATAATAACAGTAAGGAAGCTGTGTATTATTCGCCAACTATTCAAAAGGTATTCGATATTCATTTCAACTGCCTTGTGGCATTCGACTCGTATTCCGTTAGATATAAGAAACTGGGGGCCCTATAATGTAAAACTATTTTAATATGTTTTTATTCCAATCTCCTGGCGTCAACTTTGCATAACCGCCGACGCTAGTATCGGGCGGTCACTCGCAGGGTTGTCTGAAGAGACCAATCAAACGCTGTCCTCGTTCATAGCAGGTCACTTTTGTTGGCTTGAAAAACGAATAACATCGCCTACACTGAGCGGCTTGTCTTATCTAATTCGCTGGCAAGAGCCGAGAAGCACGCTCAACTGGAGAGGGATTCGACAGGGCCGAGTCACTGCACTGAAAGTCGATAACTGGATGAAGAAGGTGGTGCCGGCGTCTGCGATTTGTGCGCTTTGTCTTACTTATAGCTTGCGGCGGCTGGTCGAAAATTTAAATTAAATTATGGGGTTTTACGTGCCAAAACCACTTTCTGATTATGAGGCACGCCGTAGTGGAGGACTCCGGAAATTTTGACTACCTGGGGTTCTTTAACGTGCACCTAAATCTAAGTACACGGGTGTTTTCGCATTTCGCCCCCATCGAAATGCGGCCGCCGTGGCCGGCTGGTCGAAAATCACGGCGGCATGCAACAGAAGCTGAAGAATGACGCTAAAACGGACCCTCAGCAACGAAGGGTTGGCAGAATGAGGTCGTAAACGCGCTGAAAGTGCTCGAAAACGTTACACGGCCACGCAAGAAGTTTTATTATACTCAAATAAACCCTTGCTCTCCGGCAGGTTCGAGTCTATAGCCAGTGCCTGAACGATCGGCGACAGCCATCTCTTATTCCTTTCGGAACGGGGCAGCCTGCGGCTATTCAGGAGAAAACTCAGTTTTGTTCGGCATATTAATGCATTTTTAACACGTACACGTCACTTTGACGCTGTGCGTTTTCGCGATATTGTGACGTCGCGTGACAGGCAGGTGAAGTGTCTGCAGCCCTAAAGCTTTTGACTAATAGCCTAGGGCTAATGGCGAAAAGGCGTCGAACCAGAAATAACTATTTTTCTTTTGTTCGGTCAAATTATGCATAATCAGTGTGTACACGTCATATCAGATGGAGAGCTATTGCGGTTTTCATGACGTCGCGTAACAGACAGGTGAAGGGGGGGGGAGGAGGGGGGTTAAAAAAGTTTTTGACCGATCGCGGAGTGCTGATTTCAGAATTGGAATAGAAAAGTTTGGAATAGTTTTACGTTATAGCGCCCCGGTATTCGCACGCCCCTAGAAATCTTCGTCATGCAGGAAACACAGCTCGTAGCATTGGCAACAAGCAGACCGTGTGCATGACCTGAAATGCACGCAAAGTTATACTCGCCACACCCGAAGACAATGTGAAAATGCATTTCATTTGCTACTCAGTGCGCTAACGAACGCATGTAAATGAGCAAATCAAATCTTCATTTTCTTTCCCCCCTATTGGCGTGTCGCGGTGCGTACGTGCGTACCGGATTCTGCAATCCAAGGCTCCACAAGAAGTTGAAGTATTCTGGACTTGTTGAACAACAGACATTTCCCACCATACACAAACAACGAAACAGTTCTCCGCAGCTGTTTTCTCCCCTTCGTGGTGTTGGCGTCCCGAGATCGCACCAATCGCTGCGATCGATGCGACGTTCGACCAACCAACTTAGAGGTAACGCGTTGCAGACCATCTGCGACGAGTGCGATTTCGATTTCCCTCGCATGCGACGGAAACTGCAATTCCGGTGCCACGAAAAGTGCGGCATTTGAAACGGCCTTTGCTACTACGTTCCTCAGGCATATCCCCCCGTGGTAGCTGTGCGCGATCTTTCTTCTTCACCATTCGTATAACTCGATGTAAGGGAGCAGAAGACACAAAGGAAACCTTGCAGCAACAGAGCCTGTCAGTAGATGGTAACACACCATGCAGTCTCAATTCTCAGCCAGTCGCTTTTCTCATCAAGAATGTGGCCCTCATCTTGTACATAACTGTGTCGATTGGCGTGCCTTTTACCGCAGGTAACCCAACCAGGGTCAGGGCCCGTTGTCACCCGACACACTTTAGTGACGTTCCACTACAACGCCTATGTCAAATGTAGCTGGACCGAGCGGATAGATTCAACGTGGATGCGAAACACTCCCCACCGCTGCAAGTGAGTGTCCCAGACCAGACGGTAACGATGCCTTCCAGTGGGCGCGCAGGAGATCGGCCATGTTCTGTAGAAGTGAACTGGCGCTTGTCTCCGCTGCACCATGGAAACTAGCGTCATCCCTCGTGGGGGCACACTGCAGGACGTTATGGCTGTTCCTGTTCGCCCATTGCGAAGACGCACAAGAGAGAATGTTGCCAATGGATCTTACTCCCGGCCGCCATGCGCATGCTGTTTCATCGCCAGAGAATGGCAACCGATGAACCAGCATATAGTTATCTGGTGCCAACTACTCAAATTGCGCTTCCCTCAATCCTTGGATTGGCTGAAAATATAATTTGCTTTTACATTTCTTTTTTTTTTTTTTTTTTTTTTTTTTTAATAGAGTAACTGTTCTTGTTCACTTACCTCGGTTTCTCTTGACGATGCTAATATTGTGCAGTATGCAGGTGCAATTCCGACTGCTACAAATTTTTTTTCAACGCACAAATGAGCATTTAGTGTATTCGCCGTGAAATATATAGTATGTTGTACTGCAACACAATACAGCACTTTCGCTACGCGTAAAGGCACTTATCATATGATAAAAACAAAATCAAGTAAAATGCTTCAACATACTGCCTAAAGAGGAGTGTTTCCTCCGCAACGCAGCCTGAAAGAACTAGGAGTACTGGGGCTGCAGATCGCTGTACGGAGCATGCGACGGAGCGAAGGATGTTACGTGAAGATCGCGGCGGGGTATGGATTCGGAGCCCAGGGGTGCCTCCCTCGCATCCCGCCGAACGCAACACTCGTTTATGAGATCGCTTTGGTAGACTTCACCGAGACGGAGGACGACGGCGGCGCGGTCATCGACTCCCGACTAATGCCTACCAACACACTCTTTGGGGTGAGTCGACAGCTTGCTGTCGCGTTGTATGGCGCCGGTTGCTTGGTAGTGCCGTCTTCATGGAGTGTAGAAATGGTGTTGACCAAATCGTGCACGGTACTACGACTAATTCCTGAGTATGAAAGGACCCGCCGCGGTTGCTCAGTGGCTATGGTGTTGGGCTGCTGAGCACGAGGTCGCGGGATCGGATCCCGGCCACGGCGGCCGCATTTCGATGGGGGCGAAATGCGAAAACACCCGTGTACTTAGATTTAGGTGCACGTTAAAGAACCCCAGGTGGTCGAAATTTCCGGAGTCCTCCACTACGGCGTGCCTCATAATCAGAAAGTGGTTTTGGCACGTAAAACCCCATATATTAATTAATTGAGTATGAAAGGCACATTAATGCTTGGAGTAGCGTCTTAACGTCTCCGCGTTAATTCACGGAGTAGCGAGAAACTGCGCGCAGTACTGCTAGAGATGTCGACGCGTCAGTTCGAAAAAGCCCTCGTCATGCATCCCTCACGCCAATTTGTGATTTCATTGTGCTCCGTCAAATGTGAGCCGTAGTGCGGCGTAGGCCCTATTCACAATAGTCTGTCTGCAGAGCCAGCGCACGTCAGAAACGCGATGCACGCCACAGTCACGTATCCGTGCCTTGATCGGGTTTCGTGTTGAGGTATACGCCCTTTACCTGAGGCGCTAATACACCTATGGAGTTCCTTCGCTATGCTCGCTGGGGAGCATGCGGCATGAAAAAATAGATGTAGTGCTGCCAGACAACGGCCTCAGAAGAGCACCTGAGATTGTAACAAAGCGGGTGGTGCAGGACAATCAAGGCAGCACGCAAAGTGCAACGGGGAAATCGAAAATCTGGAACGAGCGTGGCCAAAGGCCAAGGAGGCCAAAGCGTACCGGGGCTTTGTTCGCATGGCGAACAGCTGAACGGTCCAGGTTCCTGCTTTGGTGCCCCCTCGCTTTTTATTGGTGCCTTGGAGGCGCCACCAGAGTGTCCTAAATAGTGGCGCGTCGCTTACGCATCGTACTTACGCAAATGCGAATGAGCGCGCGCTTTGTGGCGCGTACATGACTTCTTTAGACGAAGACTCTTCCCTAAGGCGCCGATACGCGGCTGCAGTAGGCTTTCCATCCCTCCCGTGCGGCTGCACTACAGTCGCCGCCTCTACTCAAAACAGGTTGACAATTACGCGCTATCCCGTCCGTACAACGCCACGTAGAATATCTATATATATGCAATCCCAGCCTAAGATCACTAGTGGGAGCCGTTGCTCAAGCGCTGCTTGCACAGCCCAGCATGGCGTCGCCTCTTTCTTTTTTTTTTTAAACACCGTGCGCATTGCACTCGAAAATGTGGTGACATAGTCGCATTAGCCCGCATTGCCGATAGGTGCTGTGTCCTTTTGACGGCCTTCAGCGACGGCTTCTGCTTTCCTTCCGACGCAGATCTGTTTTCGGAAATAACGCAACGGCAACCGTATGTACGCGGCCGGCAACGTCTCCGCTGCGGAAAGTTGCTACGTGGCCGCCGCAAAGTTCCTGGAGTCGGCGCCGGTTCCGACTAATAATAAGAACAACAACAAAAGGCGCAGGCTGCTCGTTAAGCTTTATTCAAATCGAGTACAGTGCGCCTTGCGCATGCACAATCCCAAGCTGGTACGTACGGGTTGACATGTGCTTGCCAAGCGGGCCGCGCGATTCATCCAAACGGGCTGATACAGTTAGTGGCAGAGCTGGCGCTTTATCTGGCGCGCCCCTCCCACGACAGCGCGGCGCCTTGGTGTTAAGAGAGCGTCCGCTAAGTGGTGGTTGATGCGTCGTGGAAAAAGTACGCGCTCACAAACTCCTGCGGAGCGTGTTTGAGGGCGCTGCTTTTTGATGCGCGCGGACGGTTAGTCGCGGGATATTTTTTTTTTTTCATTTTTCTCGGGCTGCTATCAGGCGGAAAAAATGAACGGACAAAAAGTAAATGGCTGAAGACATAAGCAGTTTTAAGTTTCTTTCAATTTTCTACAAATTATTCATTGATAGCATGGTATTCAGAGCAGTAGTTAAATATTAGATAAATGCAATTTATTAATGAATTGAATGGCATCGAAAAAAATTTCTTGGCGGCTGCTCTACTCGAATGTGAACAATATGAACTTAGTCAAAAACGCGATGCATAATAGCTTTGACGTCCTGCATACATATGAGGATTTCGTGCTTATCGCGCTGACGCAACTCGGCGCGAGGCGACGCCTCATTGACGAGGCCCGAGCCGGCGTCGCCAATGTTTGCGGGCTGCAAATGCTGCTCAGGTGCATCGGTTCCCGCGTTGGATAAAGAAGGAACGCAGCTTGCGGATCATGGCACTGTGCCAACGCGTGGTGATCGGGTTACGCGGTGCTAGTTCGCGGGGAGAAATTTATTTGATCTATACCGTGTGAATCCCGCTCGATGACCCTTTGAATACCTCTAAGGTCCTCCCCAACCTCGTTCAGGCCGTCGTGACCTCCCGGCGTGCCCTGCTGCTGGACCCAACAAACGTCAAGGCGCTTTACCGATACGCTGTGGGACTGCGCATGCTTGGCGAGTACAAGGAGGCACATCATGTGCAGCGCCGTTTGCTCGCTCTGAAGCCGCAGTCTGTGCACGTCAAGAAAGAGCTCCTGTGGCTGGAGGGCCTTGTCGAACTGGAGCGAGACTACAAAGACCCGTACGAGTGCGCATGCACTCTATTCAAGCGCTTATGCGTGCGCGCGCACTCCGTGTGCTAACCACCACTTAGCGGCTGAAGTGAAGCTCTCGGAAGTGTGAGTGAGTGAGTGAGTGAGTGCGGTGGGCGGGCGAGATTATATTACCCTGTTTCGCTCCATATATATCATTTGTTGATATTAAAGAAACAAATTATGAACTATATTAAGAAAGAACGTTAAACAAAAAATTTATTTCGACGTTTCGGTCGGGGACCGCGCTATATATAATATCAATTGCGAATTACTATATGGCATTGAGAAAGAGAGGCATCATCGACAGTTGTTTTTCTATTCAACTGACGTATACCTGATTCACTGACGGTGAATTCGGGGCCGGTAAAATATTTTAATTCGTTTCCTGAAATCGCATAAAATCTACATAGGATGCAGGTATAAAAGGCAACGAATACCTGACAGAGGTCCCTGATCCCGCATAGCAGTAGCAGCAGTACAATGAATAAAAAAATACAGAATTTCCACAAACATTCTTAATTGAACAATGAAGTCGCAGTTTCACCTTGAAAGGCGGAGCATTGATTGAGACAGCAAATTATTAGACAGCTATAGGCTGTAATCTGAGTTGTTCTATCAGCTATATAAACTGCTGTAAATATGCGCTTACTAACTAAATTAACAACGACAGTGTCACGGGCGCACAGGCAAACACGAACACACGTCACTGGATGACCGCGGACACTCGCTCTCAGAACGCTGGTGTGATGATCGGCAGCAGCATCGAGTGAATTCCCTTTCGGGTTGCCTCTCGCTTCAAAGCGTAATAGGCGCGCGAGAATACAGCGCAAATGAAGCCACCATCTCTGTTCGGCTAGCCTTCGAACCCAGCTCAGATTACCTGCAACAGGCGCGGCCGGTGTAGAAGCGGAGATGCCTGCTACCCTGGCTCTCACCCCCCGCCCCCCCGCTCCCCTTCCAGCGCGCGCAGATGTCCCCGCTTCCTCTCCTTGCTCACGCAAAAAGCCGCCGAGCACCCTCCCCGCCTTCCTGACTTGCGCGCGCGAGAATACGTGGTCGCACCAAGCCACCATCCTTATCGGCTCAACCTCGCATGCTTTCCCTCGTACCTACAGCGCACGGCGCGCCGCCGCGATCTTATCGCACTTGTACTTCATACGGAACCTCACAGCGATGACAACAATTCTCCTGGAGTGTCCGTATAATTGCTCTCGTAATAAAATAATTGGCGTTTTAACTATTCAGCACAAATTTTATAGCGATGCCTTTTTCCTGTCCTATTCCTTTTTTTTTTTTTTTCGCCAGTGGTCAGAGCGACGCTCCGTTCGCTTTAGATCAGTGATCAGCTATCCATGAACTGTGGACAAACGTGACTAATTAAGCGTGAGCCGGAAATAATTAGCACGCAATTAAGTTGCTCAAGCATCGCAGTCAGAAGTTCCTTATGATTTTTCCTAACTTCTCAATTGATACCTTGACAATGTGACACTAGTGATCCCGTTAGATTACTATAATTTAGATTTGGTTATGCTAGGTTAGGGTGAATTTATTGTCAACAAAAAGTTACTAGCGGCAACTTCAGTCAACAGTAAAAGATATGTACTTAGTTTCCTTCGCGTAATGATCCATCTTTTTTATTTTTTTATGTTAATGCATGGCAGCTAGGACATTCTGTGTATATTGGCCCACTGTCATGACGGTGAAGAATGAGACACTGTCAAAGACGTGACATCAGTATCGCCCAAATTGTGAAGCATCGATTGCGATAGCAAATTTGTACACATACGACAACAATACAAAGTAAGGATAGTAATTTTATGGGCCGTATCGACTCGTGAATTTTCGCTTACTAAATTAACAAGAATGCTGTCGCGCGCGCGCAGACAAACAGAAGCACCTCATTCGGTAAGCGCTGATATTCGCTGTCAAAACGCTGGTGTGAGGAAGAGCAGCAGCGAGCGAGTTGTCCTTTGCGCTGCCTCTCGCTTCAACGTGACCTATGCGGCGAGAACACAGCACAGACGAAGCTATTAGCCCTCGGCGCACCTATAGACTCTGCACTCACGGCAGATCGCTTTCAAGATAGAGCCCACGCGGCCACACTCAGCCGCGCCATACGCAGCCGCCGCCGGAGTAGAACTCTCCCCCCCCCCCCCTCCTGGTGCCTTGCGCGCGGTGGGAAACTGCGCGCTCCTCGCCTTCCTTCCTTGCTCGCGCGAGATCAAGCCACCACCCTCGGCCCACCCTCGCGATCTATCTCTACATCTACAGCATAGGCGCGCGGCAACGATGTTATTGCACTTGGACTTTCTGCGGGACATCACGACGATGGCGACGGCAAAAATGCGCCTGGACTGTCCATATAATTGCTATCGCAATAAAAGCGAACGCTTTATTGGGTGCCCCTGATTGCTCACAAAAACAAGCAACACTCGGAGCAAAACGAAACGGCGAGCACGTAATTGTGGGAATCTGATCTACGGCTCAGACGCGTCGGCTCTTTATGCGTGATTCATCATACATTCCAGCGTAATCGCTGGTGCACGCGTACGTTCTAGAAAGCACACCGCTATTCGAGTAGTTCATGAAATGTGATAGACAAGGCTCCCGTGTTACAGAATTCGAGATAGTTCCGATACATGAAGACGCCTCCTGCGTTGAGCGATGAGGTTGTAACAGTTGTAAACGGGTGAAAAACTGCCGCTGGAAAACGATTAACACGCGTGTCATTCTGCATCTATTACCATGTTTTGTAGGGACCAACAAAAAGCAGCATGCACGCGAGGCATTCTCTTAACGGAGTCTACTTGTGTGGGACAAAATTTTTTCTGCACTCTTTTGCTTTATATATTCAGTAGTGTTTTATGCCTTCACTGAAGGTAAAGCAGCCTATAGTACAGCCCACGCCACGCAGCGCCACGGTTGTCAAGGTGAACTAACAGGTACAGGCAGCGGCTCGATATGATGGGAAGCTGATGAAAGTTGTGCAGATTGCTCCGAACTCTATTTTTCTGCCACGTTTACTTTACGTTTTGCTCCATAGTGCGAGCGTTCGTCGTATATTGACCTTGGTCTCTTGGTCCTGTCCATGTGCCTCACATGTCTCAACAACAGGACTTCGGACGAACTGCATTTGGAAGAGGCGTTTCAGCGCTTGTCCATCGAACAGGCCGTGGAACCGGTCACCAGGAGCCTGATTCGACAGACCTTGGAAGAGCTCACTACGGCAGAGCCGGGCACCGCACTGTCTTTCGTAAATATCTTCAGCCGAGAAGACTTCGCTTACATCAAAATGGTGTGTTGGGACCTAAGGTTTCCGTGCTACGACGTCCAGGGAGGCGCGCCGCCCTTAGTTGTGAGCTCGCTCCCCCCTTTGCACAGCCGGATTTGTGTACCACAGGCACCGGCTCCACCAGCAGTACATGGCAGCCGTGGTGAGTCTAAATAAAACCTGCCGCCAAAAAGTGTCGTTTGTGTCCCCACGCGTATACTGAACGCTAATGTCATGGAGAAATAGTGAAGCATTTCAGTATGTAACTCCAACTTAACCAGAAGAAAGGGGGTTAACCGAGGGGCCCGATTTTTATTAGTCATATCATAAAAAGCCAACAAACATTGACACCAAGGACAACATAAGGGAAATTACTTGTGCTTAATAAATGAAATGAAGAAGCGATAAACTAATGCAAATTGAAGTGGATGAAAAAACAACTTGCCGCAGGAGGGAACCGAACCCACAACCTTCTCGTTGATTACATAACGAGGGTCTCGAATCTGGCAACATTGATGCCTTCAGGTAGCATATGTGGGTTTATTGACCAGTTGCCTTCACCCCAAAAAAAGATCACATTCTCATGACGCCTGTGGCAAAAAGGACGTTCCACGCCAGCCGCCAAGGTCTGTGAGTGGTGGCGCTGGCTAACACTCCCAGGGTTCTACTAGGACACATAAATACCCAAGAAAGTGGATGGGCAAACGACGCCGCGGTAGCTCAATTGGTGGAGCATCGCACGCGAAATGCGAAGGTTGTGGGTTCGGTTCCCACCTGCGGCAAGTTGTTTTTTCATGCACATTAATTTCCATTCATTTATCGTTTCTTTATTTCATTTACTAAAGCACAAGTAATTTCCCCTATGTTGTCCTTGGTGTCAATGTTTGTTGGCTTCTTATGATATGACTAATAAGAATCGGGCCCCTCGGTTAACCTCCTTTCTTCTCGTTTATTACATAACGAGGGTCTCGAATCCGGCAACATTGATGCCTTCAGGTAGCATGTGTGGGTTTATTGACCAGTTGCCTTCACCCAAAAAGATCACGTTCTCGTGACGCCTGCGGCAAAAAGGACGTTCCACGTCCGCCGTCAAGGTCTGTGAGTGGTGGCGCTGGCTAACGCTCCCAGGGTTCTACTAGGGCACATAAATACCCAAGAATGTAGATGGGGAAACGGCGCCGCTGTAGCTCAATTGGTAAAGCATCGCACGCGAAATGCGAAGGTTGTGGGATCGGTTCCCACTTGCGTCAAGTTGTTTTTTCATGCACTTTAATTTGCATTAGTTTATCGTTTCTTTATTTCCTTTATTAAGCACAAGTAATTTCCCCTATGTTGTCCTTAGTGTCAATGTTTGTTGGCTTCTTATGATATGTCCAACTTAACCAGAGGGATAACAAACCAATTGACGATCACGTTCGAGGATGCACGCCACCCTGCTTGGTTAAATTAGCAGGGGGTTAAATTCGATGTTTCGAATACGAATGGAATTTGGTGCACCAGCTATTCGTATTGGAAAATTAGCTATTCTGTATTTTCGAATATAGAAACCAAATATTTCGCAACAATGGACTATTAGAAGTCGGGTTACAGAGCTCCGCCTGCTAAGACATCGCCACCTCTATTTTTCTGGCTAAGCAAAGTTTCACGAATGACCAAAACTGAAGCGAAGGGGGGAGTTTTTGAAGCAATGCCGAAAAGAGTTGAGTAATGCAAGTTTTGTGTTTGGTTTCGCGTTGGACGTCTATAGACTACCGGCGAGATTTGTTTGTTGCCGGCAATGTACTGTTTCTCGCAGTGTATAGTCATGTAGTTTTATTATTTTCTTTCTTCAGCTATACAACCAGTGCAGTTTTCTTTGAAACGTGTCATTTTACGTGTCTACGGCACAGAAGTCCTTCGGCAGTTTTTCTTTTCTTTTCCCACAACTACTTCAACCACCACTTATTTAGCGTTCTCGAGAAGCGTTCATTTTGACAGGCTATTCATGGAGTCCTGTTACTGACGATTAGTCATCTTCTGATAAAAGTTAATTCTAAATGACCGTGATAGTTGGCTGTTCTTTTTTCACTAGTCTGTACAAGCATGGTACACAACTATACTGAAATAAGCATTTCTGCTCCAAATATATGCGGCTGCGTTCTCCTCGATTCGGTGTTCGATACTTACTATTCGTATTATAGGACACCTTTATATTCGCCCATGTCTAGTTATAATAGAATGAAGCAAGAATTCGCCATTAGGTTACGTCAGTGTAGCTCGCTCTGGCTAGAGCGACTTGTCCATCTCGCCGCTTTCCGGCTGACCCTGTAGGTGCACCCCTCCGGGTGAGTGGAGGACGTGCGTTCGCAGAGAAGGCGGTACATGCCTTCTGTGTAGAAAAGTCACACACGGGCATATCGCTCTCTGCAAGCCGATTTGATGAAACATAGCAGAAGGGCACGGGACCAAAGAACCTAACTTAACCTATACCAACATTATTTGACGCTTTGTCAAGGGTACTAGTAAAATATACCTACAAGGAAGTCAGCTACAGCGGTTTGGCATAATGGAGATCAATCCGCTTCGACGATTTTCATCATCATCGGCAGCAGCCTATTTTACTAACAATTATTCAAACCCAAACTGGGTGTACTGATGCGCTGATTGGTCGGTTTGCCTCTGTATGGTTTATGTGCACTATGGAGGATCCGACTATTTTTTTAAGGGATGAAAATAAAGAAAGGAAAATAACAAATACGTAAGAATTTAGCAAGAAAATCGTACTGAATTTTCTCAATATTTTCTCAAAGGCTGCGCAGTCATCCCTGAGGCAATGTTTGTCTTTGACAGTGCCCGCGACAATTCTGTCTTGGGATTCTCTGATAGAGGAGGACAATATCAGATTCGCTATTTAAAAGTTTCGAATGTTCGCACACCCCTAGTTGTGTATATACCGCCAAGTACTGGATGTTCTTGAAAAGATAGCGCTGTCTGCTGTGCGATGCGTCGTGGTAAGCGAGTTCAGAGGATAGGATGAATCACTGGTCTGCTGTTTCACTCGTTGGTCTTATTTTTCGGCTGTTAGTGCATTATGGGCACGTTGGAGTACATTTTCCGTCATGAAATTGTATTTGCTCAGGCTTGAACGTTAAAATGATAAAATAAACTGCCACGGTTACAAGATTTCATCGCATAAGTCCAAGCACACAAACACTTATACAAAAGGAATCTCAGCACCTCAAGTTGTGTTTATAAACCCACATGAAACATTACATTAGAAAGATAAATAAGAAATAGGTCGATTAAAAAGAGATTCTGAAGCTTACACTTTCCAATCCTTTACTTCGCAATCAAGTTCATACACGCCACATACGATACCACGTCTATTAAGAATGCTCCACACACATGCTACATACTATGTAATCCGTACCACAACAATCAATATGTGAGCTGGTCCAAAATATTGCTACGTTAATGAAACACTGTTCACATAGTTCAGTGCACAGTCTATTTTCTGCGATGTGAACGCGCACACCTCATAATCGCTGCTGCTGGTCAAGAAGCCGACTCTGGTACCCTTTCTCTTCCGCGTGTATATCACTATTAACTAGAGCGCCCAAGGCGTTGGTGCTGGCGTCGCACATGATTGATGTCCCACGCGATCCTCTGGCGTTGCATGTCGTTTTGACGTGCGTGGTCATTCAAGACGGACGCCTCCTGTCCGTGTGGCCGGAACCAGGATGGTTAGACCAAATCTAAAATTGCATTATTACAACATTAACGTGTGGCTAGCGCAACAAGCAAGTACACACAATACATTCAAAACGGTACTCCGAAATAAAGACAAAATAAGCAGAACGCGTCACTCGTCGGGCAGCGAAATGTAGTCAAACAGTTCAAACAGCACTGCGATATAGTTGAATGCGCAAGTAAGAAATTATGAGCACAGCACGAAAAAAAAAACGACTTCGGAAGTGACAAAATAAGAAATAGCGCTCTTAGAAAAAGCGGAAGCGTGCCTATAGTGAAGGCATTGCTCCCAACACCAAGCAGGCTAAACGTCGACTGGCCGCCATGTTAGCGCCGAGGTTTCGTGGCGTCTCATAGTAGAGGATGTGGGGTCGTATCTGGCGGCACTGCTCGGCACGTGTTAACGCTGCCAGCGAGAAGCCGTCGAGCGCGATCTCGACCGTGTCGTTGCCCAGGCCGTGGAACTCGGGCCACTCGGCGCCTTCGCGCAACTGAGGCAGCGTCCTGCAAGGTTCCCGGAACAAGTAGCACGCATTGCGTTTCATGAGCCAAAGTCCGGTTGTATGCGATGAGACACACGAGAAACGCTGAGTTCGCGTTACACGATACCATTATACATACGTACAGTCTGACTAAGCTGGGCCGCTATATTGTAGCGATGCCTTATGCCTTATTCTATGCTATTCTTATCATCCACCACACACTGCCGCCTGATCGCATTGATAACGTGGGCAGACCGCCGCTCTGACCAGTGGCCAAACACGAAAAGCCTGAAAAGGCATAGAATCGGAAAAAGCATCGCTACAAAATACCGGCGTTATCAACAGACCGCAGTGCATTTTTCTGTATTAAGGTAAGTTTATGATACTGAGTGCTACTTCGTTGACATCGAGATGAAGCGCAGGGCCATGCCACGCAGCCATGCCACCACTTGTTCATCGTGGCGCTTGTTTGTTATCGTCTGTAGCGGCCTTCCCGACACGCCAATGACTCCGGAATACTTCTGACCGCCTAATCTGCGCCGAATCTTTGTACGAGGGCGTTTCCACGTTGTATCCACAACCGAACGCGGCCGCCAGAGCCCAAAGTATCGAGCCCGTGGCCTCGTCAGGGGGAGGACACTCCCCGGTTTCGGTGGCACAGGAAATTGGCGCCATCTCTGTAATGGGCGAACGGAAAAATCCGTTTCCCTTGCATGGCCTCGTAGATCGTAGCGCGCACGCGCGCCGATCCAGGTGGCCAGGCCCTTCCCCCCGCTGGGCTCCTCTCCCCCCGCCCTCTCTCGTAGCGCCCTCGCAACTCCCTCACCTTCGACTGTCTACGCGCCAGCGCCGCCGTGCCGTCCCCGCCGGCCCGGCGGCTGCTTAAACCGCTACGTAACGCTTTTTTTTAACGCGACAGCGTGAAGGAGCTCGTGTCGCAGAAAAGCCGGTGTCGTCGGTGTCGGCGTCCGCGGCGTTGGCTGTGAGCGAAAAATCCCGGCAGGCAATTCATAAATAAAAACAACTTGCAACATAGGTTATGGGCTGCGTGGGAATCGAGCCAGGGTCTCCGGACTGTGAGGCGGAGTCGCCACGACTCAGCCACGAGTTCGATGCTTCAAAGCGGTACACAAGCGCCTCTAGTGAATGCGGTGTTGTCTTAGAAACGTGCCGTAGAACGTTATACTGCGGTGTATATCGGTAATTATGAGCATGTAACTTACAGAAGTTGCAGTTACACGAGTAGCGAAGTACGTTTCCGCTACATTTCTTCTGCGCTTTCCGCACACGCAGAGCCATCTTGCGGCAAACACAGAAGACCCCCTCCGCTCAATGTACGGCGCTGCCCCGACAGGTGGCGCGCCACGCGCGCATTGGGTAAAGTCCTTTGATAATTTGAAAGTAGCGACACTCTTTGGAAATCTGTCGCCACCGCGCGACCTCCTCGCCTCCTCCTCGCCCCTTGCGCGTTCCCCCGCAGCAACCAGTTTTGCCCCCGTTTTTCTGCTCGACGATTGGTCTCCCTGCCGTTGCCCTTGGAAACGCGCGGATCTTGAATTTTGCTTGTGTTTTTCTTTTTCGTTCGCGCCATTTTCCTCCTGAGCACTGCTGGCTCGGCGCTTTAGCTCGGCGTAGCGAACGTTGTACGCTGTGTTTCCTGCTCTATGTGCTAGCGCTATGCCGGGCTGTTTCGCATATAACTGCAGCAAGAAGCCTGAAGAAGGTTATGCCGTTTTTATGGTACCACAAGCAAAGCGTGACGGCTTGCGTAGGAAGCAGTGGCTGCATGACATTGGCCGAAATAACTTTTTTCCAACAAAGAACAGCGTTGTTTGCGAGCTGAGGCGTCTTTCTTATAGCTCGTAGCAAAGCATCCCGTAATGCTGAAATTTTTTTTCATTCTTCCGGACTGCTTACCAGCGTTTTTGTTGTGGTTATCCTCAGTATGCTTAATATTCTGGAGCGGCTCCATCACCTCGCACTTCGCTAACTGTTGTTATTCAGCCGGAAATGCAGCATTATAGGTTCTGCTTTGCGCCCTGAAATAATTAGTGGCAAGTATACCCGTGGTATTGCAGGTGATGAGCGTTAGCTAGTCAACATTGAGTTTTTCTTTTTAAGTTTCAAGGCGAAAGCCTTTAGATCTGTTTCAAACTGGAAGTATCACGTGACCCAAGGAAGGCTAGAGGTGACCCAAAGCATGTCCACCCCTGTATAAGAGAATGATTAATTTGATTAACTTAACGAATCATTAGTGATTGACAAAAGGTGCACGGATTAGGGAGGATTAAGGTTGATTAGAGTGTATTAAAGAAGACTAAGGTGGATTAGAGTGCATTAAGAAGGGTTAAGATGCATGAATAAAGATTAAGGTGGATGGAGGAGGATTAAGGCCGATTATGGTGGATTAAGGTGAAGGGCTGATGAAAGGGTATTAAGACAGATTAGGGTGCATGAACAATGATTAAGGAGGGTTCAGGTGGATGAAGGAAGATTAAGGTCGAGTAATGTGGATTAAGGTGAATTAGGGTTGATAAAGGAGCATTAAGACCGATTAGGATGCATTAGGTATGATAGAGGTGGATTAGGGCGTATTAAGGTAGATTCGCACTATTAAGCAGGATTAAGTTGGATTAAGCTGCATGAATAAGGATTAAGGTGGATGAAGGAAGATTAAGGTGGATTATGATGGATTAGGGTTGATAAATGAGTATTAAGACCGTATAGGGTAGGCTAAGGTATTAAAGTGGATTGGGAGTATTAAGCTTGATTAAGGTGGATTAAGGAGCATCAAGGTGGATTAGGGTGGACTAAGGTGAATTAGGGTTCATTGAGTATTAAGAGCGATTATAATCCTCCTAATGCACATAAATCCACCAAATCCACATTCATCGACCTTAATCCTCTTTCATTCACTTTAATTCACTATAATCCATGAAAGGCCTTCTTAATGCACCCTAATCCACCTTCATCGACCTTAATCTACTCCAACCCTCCTTAATGCACTTTAATCCTCCTTAATCAATCCTAATGCTCCTTCATTCACTTTACTCCACCATAATCCACTATAATAGTCCTTAATCCACCTTAATCCACCCGAATCCACGTTCATCTATCTTAGCCATCTCTAATCCTTCTTAATCCACTCTAATCTTCCTTCATTCACCTTAATTCACCCTAGCCCACCATAATCCTCCCTAATGCAACTTCATCCTTCTTAATCCAAACTTATCCTTCTTCATGCACTTTAATCCACCCTAATCCACTACAATCGTCCTTAATGCACCTCAACGCACCTTCATCCACCCTAATCTGCCTTCATCGACCTTAATCCAACCTAGTCCTCCTTTACGCACCTTAATCCACCTTCATTCACCCTAATGCACCTTCATCTACTTTAATCCACCTTAATGCTCCTTAATACACCCAAATTCATCTTAATCCAATCACTAATCAATCATTAGTTTGCTAATAATTAATCATCTCTTATACGCGGCTGCACATGCTTTGGTTCGCTTCCCGGCTTCCTTCGGTCACGTGATATTTTCTGTAGCTCATAACGGGACCTTGAAACAAAAGTCTAAGGCTTTCGCTTAATAAGCCACACACAAAGGGATGTGTCACAAGCAATACTTGATCAGACGCACGAAGTAAAGCATCTGATCATGTGGCAGAAAAATTGTCTGGAGTATAGAACTCGCCTCAAAGCTCCGTTTACATCGGTATACCCCGTTCATACGGCTTTAAGAAAAAGCCAACTTCCTCATGAACGTTGCCTCCAGCATTATCGATGCTGTTATTAGCATTTCTCAAAATTTTGAACCCCACTGGGGCGCGCAACTGGCCCAAAATAACACGCCTCCATAGAATCCTGCGGCCCGTCCGCGGGAGCCCAGGAGGAAAAGCGTGCCGTGCGCAGCCGGCGGGCGAGGAGAATCGGGGAGGAAAGCACCGTGAGGAGGAGAGGAAGGAGGAGGAATAAACATTTATTGATGAGGAAAAAGAAAATGGCGGAAGGGAGCGGTGCAGGGTGGGTCCCTATTCCAAGACTCCAGCGGCCATCGCGACCCGCCGGGAGTGTCGCTACTTTCAAGTTATCAAGGGGCTTTAGCATTGGGGCTGTGCGGGGACCGGTGCGAGGCGCATCGCGGCCCCGACTCCCTCTCCCCTGACGACGCTTCGCCGTGCTTTCTCACGGGTTGCAGAATCAAGCGTCCTTCCTTTCTTTAGATCACTATCTATATATCTCTCTGCCCGTGCCGATCACGACGTTTGGCTGGCGTAGATCGTTTCCCCCTCCGAGACACCGAGTTCTTTGGTTAGTTCCGCTTGCTCAGGCGCACGTTTCGTTGCCGCGTCGAACGCTGCGTTGCTCGACGCTCACCGCGTGATTGGTGGGTGCAAAGTCCGATGCGGGGCGCCTCGTAAGTGATCGCTGCGCCGTAGCGCATTGTCTTACACCCCTTGGCGGGTCGACGGGAACGCTGTCGCGTTTCACTCTTGAAGGCGAAGCTTAAGCGTCCTCCAATTTTTTTTTTTTATCTACTGTGATCGAGATGCGTGCGTTGCTGTGCGTTGACCGACGTGGCTAGTTTCGTCAATTCTGTGGTCCTCGGTAGCTGTGTGCTTGTGCTCCGCGATGTTTCACCCGTTTCACGACTCGTACCGCTCGTGCATCGTGCAGTGGTGCACAAATACCTCAAAAACAAGTCCTGCAAGGTTGTTCCGGGTGCCTAAAGACAACAGGTGAGCGCTCAGACCCAAGGACATCAGAAGGCGCATGTACAGTACACGAACACAGCCCTGTCCATTTGTGTGCTCCATGAGGCTCCGGACGTCGTTGCGCCTTGATTGTGCTACACTTGCCTCTTCCCGGTAGAGAAAGCTGACAAATAGATGTTCCTCCTCATTGTCACTTGGTCTGTGACTTGTGTTTTTCTGTGCCAAGTCTCATTCTGCATCTTCAGTAACTTGCCCAGCTTTCCATACCACCCTCAGTGCTTTTTCTGTGTATCACGTTCTACAAACCTACTAACAGCTGAAAAATTACTGTTAGTGTTTGTGTACTATCTCAGTAACCCCCGATGGGAAAACCGCGCGAACAACCTTCATGTGTAGGCATGATACGCTTGTTTTTCTCCTGGAAAGCATATATATATATATATATATATATATATATATATATATATATATATATATATATATATATATAGAGAGAGAGAGAGAGAGAGAGAGAGAAAATGCGTGTAAATTAATGGCGCTATCGGTGCTGTGGTTATCCAGGCAACGAACTTGGAGCTGATGCGCGTGACAAAGCTTGCTACGCCGTTAACGCGAGTCGTTTCAGCTGTTTTACTTTGCGAGACTCGCTTACCAAGCAGCTGCTTGTAGTGCGACAGCGCCCAGGTGCGGTTGTCCCGCTGGTCGGCATTGGTGTAAAGCGCGATGAGCCGCGCCACGTCCACCACGCCGTACGCGGCCAGCAATTCGCCAAGATTGATGGGCTTCCGGAGGCTCATGTAGACCTCGGCCAGCACAACGCCCTCGCCGAAGACGGTGCCCAGCAACACCTCCTTCGAGTGGATCGCGTCCGACAGCAACTGGCTCGGATACGCTGCAGCGGTGACACCCCGCCCGCTGTTAGTACACGTACACGTGCAAAAGAGATGAGACCACTTGAAAACTTTTCTTCCTCACCTATAGTTTAGAGGAACTGTCTTAGCTCCTATTTACCTCTTTTCTTTTTCTTGAAGCTTCCCACAAGGAATCTGGACCATTGGGCGAAATGGCCCTGTTGCAAGCTCTTGAGCGAAAAGACGACTGTCACGAGTGGAAAACACGACAAAAGCGCTTTTGCTGTGCCGATCCATCCTGCATATTTCGGATTTTTGCACTAATAATCCTGCTTTCGAATCCTCACAGCAGGAGTTTTGAAGTAATCACGGTGAATTTTGGATGTCTGAAGACTTCGAGTGGCTCGACATCGCCCGCATTCTTGAGAGCGGTGGGCATAGAAAGGGTATTCTGTAGATAGTGCCGTTGAACAGGTACGTGTGGTATCTTCTAGTAACCATATTTTGCACCAAACAGCTGCTTTTGACAAGCTTGAAGCTTATCCTCGGCTATTAAGATACGCATAAGTGATGTTTTGATCCTGCTTGTAAACTGAGGCTGAGATTTCACATCTTTAATTTGGCGGGTGCTAATCACGCATGTTCCGGTGGAACGAGTGAATGAATTGCGGCAAAGTAATAGAAACGTAGTTTCATGTTGAGTGAATTTTGCATGTGATCCATAATCTAGCATGTACATGTTTCATCTAGGGCTATGCAACTGGGTGTATCCAGGACCGAGTGAACTGGTCGCCATGCGGTTTAGCACTGTGTCAGGAGGTCATGTTGCCACGTCGCCGCCTACGTTTGAAATTTTTCGATGGAAGGTCTTTCGAGAACGGAGGGATTACACGTTAATGCAACATCGTCATTTTCTGGAGGCTCTATTGGAAATTATCTTGGTGAATATTTTATACAATACTGGAAGCTAATGGGCCTATACTTCTTCAATTATTTAACGTCTCCCTTTTTGTGGATTAGTATAATGATGGCATTCTTCCAGTTCTCTGGAAGCTTTGAATCGTGAAACATTTCGTATAAAGGGCCGCAAGCTTTTCAAGCATGATATCACTTCCATGTTTGATAAAATCGACTGTTATTCCATCTTCTCCTGCCATTTTTCGCCATTTCATGTCTTGCAAGGCCCTTCTAACTTCATCGTTAGTTATAGAAGCAGCCTCTGTAACCTGTTCATTACTACTTCGAATGGAGGTATCGTGACTGCTCTGGGTACTGTACAGGTCAGTATAGAATTCTTCCGCTGCTTTTACTATATCTTCGAAATTGCTGATGAGATTAGATAGCTTATCTTTCAATGTATACATCTTGGCTTGTCCTATGCTAGATCCTCCGCCAAGCCCCTAAACATGTGAAATTATTAGTGTGCAAATCCCTTGTCAGACCAAAATTAGAATATGCCTCACCCATTTGGAAACCGCACCAAGCTTACCCTATATATGCACTCGAATCAGTCCAAAACAGAGCAGCAGATTCATCCATCATCATATTCTTAAGAGATCAGTGTGTCAGCTTTGAAAACTGAATCCGACTTATTGCCCTTATCACTTCGTCGCCGCATTGCCAGCCTTTGCTTGTTTCATAAATTTTTCCATAGTTCACTAGGCCGCGCACCCTACATTGTCCCTCCAGCCCGCGTATCTCATCGCGCTTGTCATCCGCTTCAAATTTCCCGACCTCGTGCCGGAACTACCACCTTTGCCGCATCATTCTTTTCCCGTACTGCAGCAGACTAGAACGACCTACCCAACGACATCGCAGCCATCACGTGCTCATCCAACTTTGCCAATTATGTTACCAGTCATGTTTCGTTGTGTTAACACTTGCTCACCAAAATATATGTACCGACCCCTTAAGTAATACCTCTCGTGGGTCCGTAAGGTAATAAAATGAAAATGACATGAGATTTTCTTCTCACTAATTTCATGCTGCGTCCATTTTTTTACAGCTCCTTCTGTCTCTCTCGCGTTACAATTCCGAATATCCCTTACTTTCTCCTTGTTGATCAGTTTTGACAATTCCGCGAATTCTATCTCTCTTGAGTTGGACACTTTCATTCTTTGTCATTTCTTTATTAGGTCCTTCGTTACATGGAAAAGCTTACGTACTGGTTGTCTTGGTGCCTTACCTCCCACTTCATTTGCTGCTTCTCAAGCCAGCCTATAGTTGCGGTTTCATTCATTACCTCTATGTCTTCATCCCTCAGTTCTGAGGCTGCATATTTGTTTGCAAGCACACACATTCTTATAGTGACCACTAGGTAGTTTAGCACGCTTAAATTGCAGCGCTTGCCAGAAAAGTTTTCGTGCCATTCCTTGCTTCTTACCCATCAGCAACCCCGAGGAAGGCACCAAATTGATCTTTGAGCACCCGACGTACCCTGCGAACAGCGCGCGCCTCAATAAACAAAAGTCGTGAAACGAAAGCCAAAAATTGTGTCAAACACAAGTCGTTTTTGGGTAATGAAACCTTCTTACAAAATCGGAACTTCACGACGAGGCATGTACACTTTCAGCTTGACGTGACAATTAGAATGAACTGAATAAATATGTTAGAAGTCGTGTAAACTGAAGTGTTACTCACTTTTTTGAAAGCTAAGTACATGTGTTATCTAAGGAAAGCAAACTAAAAAAAATCGATATTTTGGGCCAAATAAAACGCCTCACCCCACCCCAAGTTCGTTATATTTGCGATTTTTTCTTGTACATCATGTTTCTCTTTTAAAGGGTAAAAGTCAAATGGCGCTCAGGCAGACAACTATTTTTTGTGCTCAAGATATTCTGGGAATGCATTTCTTTAGACTTGCTAAATGCTCACAATGAAATAAAAAACGGAGAGGTTCAAGTTTCCGGCTGGTGACTTTGGCGTGGAATGACCCCACGGCGAGAAAACATCGGAAAATTCAAAAGAAAGCCCGCGTGCTTTTTTAGGATGAGGCACTGTCTTCGCCAGCAAAAGGGAGGCCACAGAAGGTACTCGGCGACGACTTTATATCACACGCACCGCACAAATAACTAGCAGTATCCAGATCCCTGTAATTAGAAGGACGCAAAATGAGCGTCGTTAATTGTGCCACGCTACAAGAAGGAAGCTGAAAGGAAAAAGAGGCAAAGGCATGACGTAAACATCACATGGTAGAAGCAGAGTAGAACGTCGCTTGCGGACGCTGGTCGAGGCAAATAGCAGAGAGACTGCTACGGGTAGGGTGGCCCACCCCCTCGAACCACAGCTTGGTTACATTTCATTCGCTTCTCTCTCCGCTGTCGCTAAACCCTTCTCAAACATTCTTAGACGGTCATGCAATAAGTAAACTGCCTTTCTCTGAGTCAAAAAAGTAGCGGCAGAACCCATCTCACCATGACTGTCGACGGTGATTCGTTAGCATTGAATTTATATAGCTACGCAACGTATCATATATGAGGCGTGTACTGTAGGGGGACTCCTCTTTCGCGCTTCCCTAAGAACACTCGGCGCCATCTAGCACCATCGTCCCGAAGCCTGCATGTAGCCTCCGAAATGCATGGCGTGCCGGTACGTGTGAACGCTGAGAAACACGTCATGCTGTAATCTATCCTATCTCGTGCTTCTTTCCGAACACGCTGCGCCATCTAGTGGTACTGCCGAGAAGTCCGCGCGTGGTCTCCGAGACGATAAGTGTGGCGCGCCAGCGCTTGCGAACGCTGAGAATTGTTTCTTCGCATGCTCCACACTCAGTGGGACATGCTCAGTGGCTCAAGCTGGCGAGAGGTTCATTGAACAGTGGCACATACCCAATGCATTCATGGCGCAGCTCGCTAAAGCGTTGGCGTGCAAGGCATTTGTTGAAAATTGGCACATACCGAGTGCACTTGTGGCGCAGCCTGCTAATGCGTCGTGTTGCTGTCCTTGAGAAACCCTTGTGTCGTGGGCTCAATTCCACTCATGATCGGAGAAACTTAACCTTTTTCGTCATAGTAGAGCGGCACATTCCCAGTATCACATACCTAGTTAGCCAACCATCAAAGACGTTCATTGAAGAGCAGCACACACCTGCTGGCACATGTACAGTGATCCAAGTTGGCGCCCAAGCCAAAGGCATGAAGGGTCGAGGAATACCAATGGATGTCTCGCGCGTTATCAATGAGGAAGAAAACGGAAGCGGGCACTCAGGGAAGGGCAGGGATGCGGAGCCAGTAGGTCACTCAGAGGCTTCAGGAAATTGGCACACTTCGGAAGAAAGCGGCGATGAAGGTTCAGTAGGCCCAGGACTTCTCTGAGTCTTTTTAATGAAGTCGGGGGTGGAAAGTCTTGAATCGCCTTCACTTTGCTGGCGAGAGGCCGCATACCTTGTGGGGTGACAAGGTGGCCTAAGAACTCAATGGTAGCGACCCCGAAGAGGCACTTGTTCTGATTAATGATAAGACCGTAATCATCAAGTCATTGGAAACGGGCGCGCAGGTGAGCTTGATGCTCGGGGCTGAATGAGCTTGCGACGAGGAGATCATCAAGATAGGCGAATACGAAGTCGAGTCCTCGCGTGACCTCGTTAATAGTGCGCTTAAAAGTCTGTGCAGTGGCGCTCAATCCAAAAGGTACCCTCACATACTCGAAGAGGCCGAAAGGGGTGGTAATGACCGTCTTCAGAACGTCAGCGAGTTCTACAGGAATTTGATGATAAGCGTTTACTAAGTCAGTTTTAGAGAAGATCGTGCACCCAGCCAAATTCGATGTGAAGTTTTGTATGCGAGGAAGTGGATAGCGGTCTGGTAAGGCGTGGGCGTTCAGAGCGGGTAATCCCCACATGGTCTCCAATCGCCAGGATCTTTCTTTGGCACCATGTGGAGTGGCGATGCCCAGTTGCTTGAGGAAGGTCGCACAATGTCGAGTTCAAGCATGTGTTCAAACTCGTGGCGAGCATCGGCGAGGCGGTCTCCAGACAGTCGGCGGGCCCAGTGAAGACGGGGGGTTCAGTGGTCACGATGTGGTGAGTGATCGAATGCTTCACCGATGACTCTTTGGTATGCGGCTCCGCAAGGTAGGGAAAATCAGCAAGGATTTTTGTTCACGGCGAAGCGGGTGCGAGAGCTCGAAGCCCCGTCGGCGAGGTGGTGCTGAGTACACCGTTGATGGAGACGCGCGTGCCGAGATTGATGACGCGATGAGCATGCATGTCTACCGCAAGGTTGAACAAACTGAGGAAGTCAGCACTGAGAACAGCTTGCGAGACATCAGCAAGAATGAAAATCCAGCGAAACGTACGGCGCAATCCAAGGTTAATGTAAGACGCCGTTGGCCGTATGTGTGGATGGTGGAGTTGTTTATCGCTTGGGGCGGGCAGGTCTGTTCGTTATGACGGCGATCTGCACAAGAGGCCGGTATGACGCTAACGTGGGCTCCTGTGTCGACAAGGAAGCGAGCGCCACTGATCTTGTCAGAAACGTAGAATAAGCGGCATGTCCTTCGACCAGTACCACTTGCCGCCATCAGTGGCCGGTCGCTGTATTTCCCGATCAGGAGCACGGACGGGTGCACATGCGAGCAGAGGTGCGGAATACGCGGTGGTACTAGCACACAGCCGAAGACGAGCTGTCGCGTCGCGCGTCGGATGGTTGAAACTCTGGAGAGCGCGGGGGTGCCGGGGAGAGACTGCGGGACCTGAACCTCGACGAACATCGGCGTGAGAAAGGTGCGAGGTCATCGAGACGTCTGACAAGGGCGTCCAGTCGGCCCTCTATGTTCGCGAGCGTAGGGGCTGAGGCAGCAGCCGCAGGCGGAGTCGTAACAGCGCTGAGGCTAGGGGCCCGCTAGCAGTCCGCAACTCGGTCAACCAGTTCAGCGAGCTTGTCTAATGGCACATCACGCGCAGCCACGAGAATTGGGACCATGTTCTGCGGGAGGCGCTGGAGGAACAACTCACGAATAAGCTTGTTCTGCTGAAAGGCGGAGACTCCGCCAAGAAGCTGGCGCATGCGTCGAAGTAGCTGTCAAGGGCTACTGTCACCGAGCTCCGTAGCTGTGAGGAGCTGCTGTAGTCTGCTGTACTTGGACAGCCGTCGCCGTTAACGTGTCGATGGGATGGGTCGGGTACGGCGAGGTGATAACGTCCACTAAATCCTCGGCGACGTCCGGAGGTAAAGAGCACACCGGATATAAGAACTTAGTATGTTGACTGATGATATGCTGGAGGTCAAAGTGCACCTCGACCTTCAGGAGCCAGGTGCTGTAGCTGTTGGGCCGCAATGGTGGCAGGTTGATGTGTTGGAACGCGGCAACCGCAGCACCGCCAGTTCGGGCGACCTCGTGGGCGTCGTCACTGGCAGGAAGAGCGGTAGAGCCGGTAGGATACATGCCGGAGGGTTGGAGCTGCGTGTTCTTTACCGGGTCACCAAATCTGCCGGAACTAACGCGAGAAAGACCCAGCTCCGGCAGCGTTGGGTTTCGAACTGTTCTTTTTATTTTTTTATATCGAATTGCGTACGCTGCGCGGCCGGGAGCTAACTTCCTCCTCCTTGTTGGGCGCTGCACGCGGAGCGAGTTGTAGCCTGCGACCCGCGCCCGAGGCAAGGGGCGCTACAGGTTCATTGAAGACCAGCACAGACCGAGGGGCACATACTCAGTGCTCCAAGTCGCCGTCAAAGAGCGTCTTCGAACAGCGGTGCATACCCAGTCCCGCATCTTACAGTTACCCATGTCGGGGTGAAAGAGCTTCGTTGAAGAGCGGCACATATATGTACACATTGCCACATACTCAGTGACCCAAGTTGGTCCGATGGCTCGTTTCGAACCCTGTTACCTCAGCACAGCAGCCCGATACGCTAACCATTCGACCATGGACGTAACAGGCACATGAAGCAGTGACCCAGGTAGGCGGGAAAACGGTTAAATACAGACACACACAGCTACAAACAAACAAACAAACAAACAAACAAACAAACAAACAAACAAACAAACAAACAAACAAACAAACAAACAAACAAACAAACAAACAAACATACATAGATAGATAGCCACCGGAAAGTGCGTTAATGCGCTGAGCATAGTAGCGAGGACGCCCAAGTCAACCATCAACTCACATTTCTCCTAAAATGGTGAATATCCGCCATGAGAGGCTTAAGAAGGAACGTCACTCCGAGAGCAGATTTAACCTCGCGCCCTTTGCTGAGAAATGTGCCAGATAATTATCAGGAGGCTCCATTAGGAGCATAAACACGAAGCGTGGGAAAAATGCGTCATTGCGAAAAATTGAATAAAGCGGTTGTATTCTGTATGTATGTATTGTATTCCTAAACCTGGGAAACCATCAAGTCGAATGTACGATTTTAGTTTCATCTCATGAACCTCCTGCGTAGGAAAACTAATGTTGAACGTGGCTTTAAGACGACATCTGGAAGGCCTTCAACTTTTATCCGTAACCTTCATAGAACGTATTATTTATTCTATCTTTTAAGCGCCGCTAAGCCTAGACTTCACGGCTTCGTGTCGCGACACTCTTCCACCCTTGTTACTCCTCTGCTCCTCGTTTTACTTAGTTAGCTGAAATGGGGTCCGCTCTTCGCGCTACGGTGCAGGAGGTTTGGAAGGGAAGTGGGGAAACCCTTGCTGCATTGCGAAGCCTCGGGTGCTATGCTATCTGTGCAAGCTTTTCCTTTCTGCCTTGTGACCAAGGTCACACACAGCCAGCCGAGCAGCACCTCCTACATGTAACTGAAAGCCTGCTTGGAAAAGGATGGATAGGTGGACTAGTTGGTAATATTAATGCATTATAATAAACACTTCGAGCGCTAAAAACACACAGGACGTAGAAGAAGAAACAGCGCGTGTGGTGTGTGTTTTTGTTTCTACGTCGTGTGTGTTTTTAGCGCTCTAAGTTTTTATTAGCCTGCTTGCTTTCCGCGTGAGGGCACGAGCGTCACTTTACGTAGTCCGCCGGCAGTAGGCGACGAGCCGCCGGCTTGGGAATGCGTATTTTTGTGATCGTGGCGCGCCGTGCTACCACGACGTGTCATTGGTGCGCGCGATGTTGAGATCACTGTGTGGTTGTGGTACTGCTTTGTGGAACCTGAGAGGCCACTGGTCATGCCAACGAGCCGCGGCTGCCCGTGTTCCTTCTCGAAGTAAGCCAGCCGCCGTGGTACGTTCTTACCGGCAATACCGTGGAAAGACTACAAAGTGATGAGCTCTACAGAGGTAGGTGCATTTCCAACTATTCGATAGGCAAAGCACCAAGCACTTACAACAAAAAATATACAGTAATGCCGGCGTTTGTTATAGTTTCATCTTCGTTGCATCACAGCAGCGTTTCAAAAGACACTAAGAGAACTATATATTGCTTTGTCCACCATCAAAAGCGGTATTACGGCTTGAAAGGTATACGTAGTTCGAGTTTAGCTGAATGTATGTTTATTTTCTCGTAGAACAACGAACGCTAGGCACAAACAAGTGTTCATAAATGACTCCAACATATGCCATGCCATGTATTACAAGCGATGTTGAGAGAAATCGCTGCAAAAGCCTGCCTTTAATTGTCGTCGGCCGGCAATCGAAACTAAAGCTTTTATATTTTGCGCTTCGCAGTATGCGCGGACCACAATTAGATTTGCAGCTAGCCTTGAGCATTAGTCTAGTATGTTGAACGGGGCTAATCGCCAACGAGACATCGCGACTGTGCACGTAGAAAAGAAAAGGAACAGCAAGCAAAATGCGCATCATGGCTCGCGGCTCAAAGAAAGCCGCAGCGGAATATCGCCAACTGCAAGACGCGTCAGATTACGGTGATGACGTCACACGTTACGGCTAGGAGGGGTTGCCCAGAGTGCCCTTTCCCTCCTTTTTTTCTCTGTAAGTACATACTGCTAGCTTCGGCGCTGTTGCTTTCGTGCGTATGCGGTGATACCTGGAGTTCAGCGTGACTGATAACAAATGTGGTGTCAGTGCACTGGTCGTTCACTAATCATGCGGCGCATCTATACTTGCGTCAGTGGTATTCGATCCTATTGCTTCGGAGTTATCGGGCCTTCCAAACGCTCAGTGTCCAGCGACTGATTTTTTCGGGAACGGTAGAGTGAGCCGGATATTCGCCACTGCTCTGTAAATTGTAGTTAGGAATCATGTTACTTGATGTTTTTCTACGCAGAATTCAGGCAGCGTCCTGTTTCGCTTACGAGCCAATTGTCTCCCCATATTCGAGGGAGTCCATCTCTGCCTCCTCCTGACAAAACTTACGCATGTGAACAAGTCGGTAGCACCGTGCGCGTGACGCCAAGAGGGAGCTTAAAGTGGAGTGCGCCGTACCAGTTCAGTGTTGCTAACCGTTTCGCGAACCGGTTCGCGAACCGCTGTATTATTTGAATTTTCCGAAGTGGAACTGAATGGAAACGGAAATCGAAACGCTTTGAACGCGAATCCGAACCGTTCTTTTTTTCGGTTTGACACCTTGGTTTGTTAAGCGCCAAACAGACCGTGATCTACTGTACCTACGATATAATTGACGTCCTTATTATTGTTTAACCGTAAAAGATGCGGATTTCTTTCAGTTTTGATGTGTGCACAACGTAAGATATCTACCTATTGTATAACATCTGTGATTGTTGGCGGTTGTACGCTTCCTGCCTCGTTTATAAGACAAGCATCAGTAAAACCCAGCAGAGCTTTAACGCAAAAATACGACAATGGGCCACTCGTGTAAATACGATAACACTGCCAAGTTTCTAATCGGATGCCCTACCTCATAAGCATCCCATGCTAAGAGATGACCGCAGTCGGTTCATAGATGGATCACAAAAAGAAAAGGGGGGGGGAAGGGAGTGAGGTCGGGTAACAAGGTGAGGGTGAGGTGAGGACGACACTAGCGTGGCCGTGGTGAAGAAGGCAAACTAAAAATAAGGGCACCTGCTCATCACTGGCTCCGATACGAAGGATAATCACAGCGTATAGGAGGGAACGAAAGGACCAGATGCCTTTCTTTGTTTGCGGAGCATATGAGAGTCTGAAGGCGACAAATCTTGTCTACACGGTAAAATATGGGAATACTCGAACGGAAATTTAAGTTAGAAGGTTTGCAAATAAACAGCCTACTTATAGCATTCGGTCCCTAAATTACGCCGTCAAATTACGAGATGCCGACTTCTTCCGTTGTAGTTCTGAATTAAATTTTTCTATAGACCAGTTTCACCACAATTCGATTCTGCAGACTGGTCACTTTATCCAGCGCTGACGTTTCGGGCCTGTTTCGGTGGAGTTGAATTTTACTTTATACCGTAGTTCCTAATGCCTTCCCTGCGAATGATATAAAAGTGGGAATGGCATAAAAATACTTCTTATGATTTGCATGTAAGAATGAAAGCAGACGCTTAATTTGATAGACGTGTGACTACAAATCTGCCCTTCTCCTTCTCCAATTTACATTGTTTGTGCAGTGTACACGGTTACCCTATGTATATTTTCTATGATAATATGTAGTACGTGCATCAGTAGCAATTCCGCATTCGTAAATTATATGCGGTATGGTAAAGGCACGAGATGCCGCTATAACATATCGTTCCCAAATTCTGCGAACATTTTCTTTGCCTCAAGCAGATGAAGTAATGCGACACAGGGCGATGTGTTAGAGTGTGGGAACAATGTAATACCACTATATTACACTGTCTGCCAGACTTCATGACGGCAAAATTGCTTTTCAAGAGTAATTAATTGCCCTTGAAAAGCAATTTTCTCGGGCTGTCGCTGATGTACCTAATGACTTCACAACGGTAGCGTAATAAAGCATTCAGGCCACTTTGCTTTTATCGAATTACGGAAAGACGTACGGGGCGGTGAAGAAGGGGATAGTTCGAAAAAAGAAAGAAAGAAAAAAGGAACACTGTGAAGGAGAGAAGCAAGGGTCGGTGAAGTACGTTTCATCATCCCGGAGGCTGCATAGTTCTGGGACAACCCTTGGAGACAACGATGCCGGCCTCGAGCATTCCACGCTGCAGAAGAAAGAAAGAAAGAAAAAAGAAAGAAAGAAAGGAAGAAAGAAAGGAAACTGAGTGGTAAGAAAGAACTGAGTGGTAAACATTTTAAACAACTCGAAGAAAACGTGGCTATAACAGCGAACTCGATTCGATCGATTGCGTTTGTGAACGAAGTCAACGCCCTCAATCGTCAGCTCTCGAGAGTTGCATCCCCCATTTTGCATGTGCTCTTACTGTTAGTGAACTGGTTTCCCACTCGATGGCGCGGACTGCCAGTTTTGCGCAGAGGTAAAAAATAACAGCAGCTGAAGCCGTCTTTTAGCGCGAAGCATTTCCTGTAAGGCATCGTTTCGAGCCTCTTAAAAAAAAAAAAAAAGTACGATAGTTGGATCGAACCTCGGTCCCGCAGCACAATGCTCTAACCACTAGGCCACAATATTTCCTTTCCTTCCTTTTTTTTCCTTCTTTATTACACTGGGTTTCAGCAGACCACTAAGTGGGCGACTTAAGAGGAAGCTTTAGCTCGGCTGCTCCTATCTAAATACATGTAACAGCAGAATTCGTTTTTCTCGGCAACCAGCGCACAAAATTTGACGAGGTTTGTTGCGTTTAAAAGAAAAACTTAAAATGTAGAGACTGTTGATTTCGAATTTTTTATTTATGTCGTCAATTTTTTACTAAATATTGGAAAAAATTGAAAAATTTCAGAAAACGAAACTATCAAGTTTACAACTTTGTAACTCAGCAATGAAAAATTCTACCACAATTCTGTGAATTCCATCTCATATAGTACATCTAAAGCAGACAAAATTGATATGTTACACATGAATCTAAAGAAATTGAGTAATATGGAAATACAGCATTTGCAGAACCCTTGTACAGAACGTAACGCATTCACGTAAGATATTAATTGACATATCAAATTTGTTCGCTTTGAATGATCTAATGGATGCCGTTTACAGAACCGTGATATCTGTTCTTGATGCAGAGATATTAATTTATAAACATTGTGCGTCTATTTCTTTCGAACCAGCGAATTCTTTAAAATTCTTTCAACAAAATTGACGCCCTAAATTGAAATTCTGCTTCCAACAGTCACTATAATTTAACTCTCTCTCGCAAATGCAACAAATTTGATTAAAGCCGGTCCAGGGGTTATCTCAGAAAAGCGTTTTTGCGTTTTACACGTATTTGAATAGGCCACGTCGGAGTTGGGCCCGAGCTAAAGCTTCCTCTTAAAGAAAATGTGTACAATGAAGTCAACGTCGTAGAAATAACAAACACGAGTGCCTGAAGCTGTCAGTCACTAAGCATACTTCTTTCGTGCCAAAGCGAACTCTTTCAGGCTACGTGCGCGATCGTCACGTCGCATAGCACGAGCGAGAGCCCGTGCGCCCACTTTCCGTTCGGCCACAGAATTACCACTACCTTTCACATACGTCAGGTCGCATAGGAACAAGTTGATTGCGGATTTGCGAGAGCGGGCCAGCCTCTTCCACATTTCCCTCGCGTCAGCTAGTGCTTTGATACACTTTGTAAGACTTGCCTTCTGGATCGGCCGATGTTTTCCCAGTAATTTCCTCGTAGCAGCTAACGCCACGTAGGTACTGGGCGACATTTTATACCGCCGTTAGGGTCAGCTCTGGTTGTAGCGAAAGAAATTGTAATGTTTCTTCGCCGGAGTACAAAAAGATCAGTCGTCATGCCATTAATGCCGTCGCTGTTATATATTGTCGTCGTCGTCGTCACCTGGCTGCTGTCGTCATTCGCACGCTCGTGTCATACACACAATTGCTCGCTTAACACAAGCACGTTGGTCCATGTGGTAACGCTTTGCAGAACCCCAAACGGTGCTGGATAGCCATCCTGCTGCAGACTGATTCGCATAACATCGATTCCCACAGTCCATGGGGACAGTTTTTTCATGAGCACGCATTGCTCAGCGACGTGTCCGCCTCGCGCGCCCTACCTGCATGGCATTCGCTGTGAGGAGCGGTTCGCACGTTTATTTATTTTATTTATCTGCCCATTAGCGGCCAAGGCAGGAGTGGGTACAAGTGGAAAGTAGAGCAAAAGCAAACATTATTGCCACCAATCATGGAACTTTACCATCGAACTTCACTCCTGCAGCACGACCATCTCTACCACTGTGGTGCCTCCATCCACTCCAGGCTCTTCTTGTTATTCCCGGTATTAAAAAGAAAACGGAGATGTCATCTTTCGCCCTCAAACAAACCGTGCTTTCATTCTTACATTACAAGCACAAAGAACGCATCCACGTTTACACGGACGGTTCTGTCTCGTGTAAAAGTTCTGCTGGAGCAGTGGTGATTCCCGCAGAGTCTGTCACCCTCAAGT